>NW_015168671.1:659886-683885 GCF_001447785.1 Gekko japonicus | reverse complement strand
TGAGTTCCTCACAAAGGCCTGCAAAGGGTTTCCTTTGTCAGAATCAAGCTTGGTTGCCTACTATGGTGAAACGGGCTCCAGCTTAAAACTCAGCTGTTTGCCTCCCACCCTCATCCCGTGGCGTTTCTCACTCCTTATGTTTGCTGCCACCACTCACAGAATCATCACTGCCTTTTTAGAGGGACAGTGAGACCCCTCTGGCCGAATCTCCCTATTTGGAGATGGAATCCCCAATCTTTAAGGGATCCCTGGAAAGTTGGCAACTCAAGGGTCCAGCCTTTCTTTGCTTCCCTGGGCTACCCCCTCCCTTTGGTATTGTGCAGAGCGGGGGAGACTATGTGGTCAGAGCAGAACACAGATTATTAGCCCAAATTAAAGAATTTATTTAACTATTTACAGAGTTATGGAGCACACACACACTGTAGGAGTAAGCACACGCTATGACCCAACAGGACATAAATCAATAGGAGTTAAACGCAATCCTCTTTCCGTACACACAATACTGTCTACCTCTGGAGGTTGTGGGCTCACCTGTACTTCAGCCTCTCTCTCTTGCCCAAGAGAGCAGGGAAACTTACATTCATTCCCCCGTCCAGCCGACTGTGGAGTCCCAAGGACAAAGACTGCCTTGGGACAGTCCCTATTTTCTCACACTTTTTTGCCTTGGGGCAGCTGGGAACTGTACGCCAGCAGATGAAGAAGCCCCATTCAACCCAGTGAGTTATACCCCTGCAGGCCCCTCTCCAGAACTACAGCTCAATTAAACCTGATGGGGGCACTTTTTAAACAAAGAACCACAGCCATCTTACAAACACAGGTGACGGCCATTTCGTTACACCTACCAACAGCCACTGAGGGAAGAGTTATTCCCACACAGGAGGCAAGCAGAAGTGTCTTCGTCTAGAGAGAAAGCCGTTCTGACAGGGCACAGTGGCTGAAGGGGGAGTGGGCGGGGAAGAGGAGCGGACCCAGCACCTGGCACGCAGCCATTGGCACACTGTCGGAGTGACAGGACAGGGAGCCAAGGGCTGTGGGAGCGTGTGGAATGTTCAGAAAAGAGTCACACGAAAAGAGAATTATATATAAGGAGAGATTGTGATTAATCAATTCAATCCTCGGCTTTAGTTTCAATTCAATCCTCGGCTTTAGTTCTCATGTTTGGGAGCATAAGCATAGGATGGTGAGTAGAGCATATTTCCAAGCCCATGTAACCCTGCCTTACAACTTGGGGACCACTCTTAATTTCTTTAGTGTCTTTTCTAACTCTGGCTAAGTTTGCAGCATGCTTAGAAAGTGAAAAGCTTAACAGAGGACAGGATAGCCTTGAGAGAAGCATCTATGTTTCTGTTTACAATACATGCCTCAAGAAATAGATCTGGAAGGAATCTATAAAATTAAGGCAAAGGGACTTGTTTATTGGCTGCTGCATGTTTATTTCACCTTCCACTTATAGTACATTCCAGTATTAAATTTCTGTTTACATGTAGGGCACAAAGATCATACAGAGGAATAACCTTCTGTATGGGAAATGTAATGTTCTCCCTGCTGCAAAAGAGTGGGTCCCATGTGCTTTAACATTTGGTCATACCAAGTAGGATTTTAACTTTACATGCATGCACACTTTAAACAGCAGGCATCTGTTTTATATCACAAGCTGCTTCCGAAAGTCTCCTCAGTTTGAAAGTCTCCATAGTTTCAGGGTGGCCACATTGAGAAGAGTCATGTCTTGCCAGGAGGCAGGTAGCATTTGAAGGCTGGTTGAGGATGTTTTGAAGAACCCAGAGAATGCGGAGAGTAACAATAAAAAATGCCTAGGAATTCAGAGGGCATGTGGAAGAGGCATGCTGTGTTTTTTTGTCTGTCTGTTAATGATGGAAGGTTGGTTGCTATCACACTGGCTGAGGTCTTCTACAAAGCAATCTTCTCATATCAGGAAGCTGATTTGCACAGGTTGCAGTACAATTTAAGGGAGACGTTGAGCCTCTGAAAAATCTGACAGGGAAGCTGTTTGCTTTTAAATCTATGTCTGCTACCTCTAAAGGCTAATAGGATGAAGTATTACACCAGTCTTTATGGTATGTAAGTCCAGTGGTCTTTGAGGCTAGGAATTTCCTGCTATCCACCATCCCACTGTTCTCCCATGCTGCCGGTGCTTCAACTGTCAAATAAATTTGTGGGGTTTTTTTAGTTTGCTTAAGAAATTTAGTTTGCTTAAGAAATTCTGCATTTAATCCTGTGATAAAATAGGTTTCTGCTACACCATCTGTTGTTTCTGGATACTCCACAAGTACCTTGTGTAGCCTTTTCAAGAACCATTGCCTGCAATACTGCACAGAGTTCCATCTGCATGTGCCCCATCAATTTCACAGGACTTGTATAAGAGTAATTGCTTCCGCATGTTCGGATCCTTCTATAAATTCATCAGAATTTGATGTGAGGCACATGGTAGTAATCTTTTAAGAAAAAAATTGTTTAAGAACTTTTAAAACTACAAAATACAGAAAAACATTTATTGAATGGTGTTTTAACCTTACAATAAATCAGCAAAACATAAAATAACTTTTTTGTCTGTTTTTGTCCGCATTTTTAAACATTGTTTTAGCTTGTAAATGTATTTTGACAATAATATGGACTCCATATTTTTATTTGCTATGTTTTATTTTTCTACAATAATGTTAAATATAGCATGCAAGTAATTGAATAACAATAACGGTGTACATGATTCACTGTAAAGTAACATTTTTGTTTTTCAAGAAAAACATATATATATTTAACAAACATAAAAAGCATTAACAAAATTAAAAAATTTCCTCAGTCCTTCACATGAATCATAAGTAATGGGTTCTTTAAAAATACAATTTTTATCAATTTATATAGCTATAATGGATTATGGCTTTCCTGTGTAATATAATTACAATGAAATGGAAAACAAAGTTATTAAACAACATAGAACATTGAAAGGAAACTGTGAGAATAATGTACATGAATGGTCCAGCCCTAACATACTAAATACTCCATTAAGGTAATAATATGCCTGACTTTGGCAAACCTGAGTAGGACTGCACACCTACAAGGAATATAGGTTGTGTTTATTGTGTATATCCCAGTGCTTTAAAAATACTTTAAAAACTCAGGCTGTATTACATTGTCATACCTAAAACAGTCTAAGAAATAAGCATGAAAACAATATTGTCCACATTCTATGGGACTTTCTAGCTGTATGAAATGTTTGCAATGCAGACTTATAGAATACATATAAATACACACTCTTTAAAAGGAGGCCAAAGTCATGCTGATTATTAACAAACACAATAGACATATTATGTACGGTGACTCATTCTGGTTTTAAAGTGTAACTGTGGTGTAAAACTGGAAAATAGGGATAACCTCTATATGAAGTGAGGCATAGCAACTTACTCTAGGGCAATATCAGCAGCCATACGAAGACAGTTGTACATTTCTTGTGGAAGATCAGCTCTTGTGAGATTATTTGCATCCAAACGCAGATGTCTGACCCTGGAATAAGCGAGTGCTCCAACAACCTTACAAAAGCTGCTCACAGGGAATTCTGTAATAGCAATGAGACACTGTTAATGAAAACACCCACATTCATCTTAATGCATTAATGTGTACAAATATCATTTGTGCCAAGACCTGTAACTCATTATGACTGTTAGTAGAAATGATCGGGTCAGCTTCAGGAGGATTCAAAAGGTTCACATCTAAAACTCCCCAGTTCACACAACAAATGCAAGGATACTCATTGTACATCCCAACCTATGTGGCATTCAGTAGACTATGAGAGCAGTCCCTCTGCTTGTATAGACTTTCACCATGTAAACTCTGTAAATGCATTCTCTCTGTGTGTAAAGGACACAGCTGACTTCTAGTGACCCCATAGGGATGTTCAGAGGTGGTTTGCCAGTGCCTTCCTCTGCAGATCAACACTGGAATTCCTTGGTGGCCTCCCATCCCAATAGTAACTTGGGCCAACCCTGCTTAGCTTCTGATGAGACTGGGCAAGCCTAGGCCATCCCGGCCAGGGCACATGCAGTCCAGAGCCCTGGAAAAGACAAAGTCTCTGATTTCACAAATAAGCCCTACATGAATATAGTTTGGAGAAGTGGAGGCCCTGTTCCCACAGTTTACTACACACATGAAGACCTGTAGCTGTGATTCTGCTCTTTGTGTTGACCCTGTTAGAATTTATGAGTTTATAGAGAAAAGATCTGAAAATAATCTGGAGTCAGGGTTTAGGCAAATAGTTTTTAAAGGCCACTAAAGTTGGAACGCCAAAGTTGCTTCCTCTTCACAGAGCTAGCTTAGTGCAGAATGAACCAAAGCAGGTGTTTGAGCTCTCACAATCTGAGGAGGGCAGTAATAGCTTGGGGGTCTCCTGTTGCATCTCAGGCCTGCCCCGCAACCACACCACTCAAGTCCAAGGTAAGCTCCAGCAGCATTGGCAGCACTATGTGGGATCATCTTCCTCTCAAGTCCTGGCTGCCTAGGGTTGCCAACCTCCAGGTGGTACCTGGAGACCTCCTGCTATTACAGTTGATCTCCAGATGGCCAAGATCAGTTTCCCTGGAGAAAATGGCTGCTTTGGAAGTTGAATTCAATGTCATTATACCCTGCTGAAATCCCTCCCTCCCCAAACCCCATCCTCCCCCGCCTCTCTCCAGCAGCGTTTAAAGACATCCTTTAAACGCTGCTGGGGAGAGGTGGGGGGGAGGCCACACACACCTGCATTCCAAACCCCAAATTCAGGGGTTAGAGTGCAGGCATACAGCCTCCACCTCTCCCCAGCAGTGTTTAAAGGATGTCTTTAAAAACTGTTGGGAAGAGGTGGAGGGAGCCCGAGAGGTCTCACTTGGTGGCAAGGCTTCCCCCCCATCCACCAGCTGGGTGGTGGCAGGAAGGAGCCCCCCCAATCAGGAAACCCCCATGGAACTGGGGGGTCTGGAGACCCTTATTGATTGAGGATAATGGCCTAACAATGTACCACCATTGTGATACAGCTGCAAAGAAAGTAAATATAAATCCTAACAAGGATAATTTTGATCAGTGCATTTTTGTGGCTTGCTTAGAAGGGGTAACAATGTTGCATAGGGTTGCCAAGTCTGGGTTGGAAAATACCTGGAGACTTTGGGGGTGGAGCCAGGAGAGGGCGTGGTTTGGGGAGGGGAGGGGCCTCAGTATAGTACAATGTCATAGAGTCCACCCTTCATAGTAGCCATTTTATCCAGGGGAGCTGATCTCTTGCGGCTGGGGATCAGTTGTAAAAGCGGGAGATCCCCAGGCCCCACCTGGAGGTTGGCAACCCTAATGTTGCAGCATAAGGAATGCTGTCTCCAATACAAAGAAACAAAGAACAACAACAAAAACCAGCAGACATAAGCTGACCATTAACAAAGTTTTAGTCCAGTGGCACCACTCAAACGTTCTACTGCTTCAAACCAACACAGCTATCCACCTGGATTTATGACCATTAACAAGTTTAGTTTGTGGGTCAGAATATGTTTTTAATTAGTATTAGTTCTGATACTTTCTCCTTAAAGTAGTTGTGGATCTACTCTTGCTGGGTTTAAGTGGCTTAAATTTATGAAGAGCAAGATTAAAGACCAATAAGATTTCCAGGATATAAGCTCTTAAGCGTCAAAGCTCCCTTTGCCAGAGCTTTCGCCCTCAAAAGCTAATACCCTGGACATCTTGTTGGTCTTTAAACTGCTGCCGGACTGAAATCTTAATCTTCTACTGCAGACCAATACAGCTACCCATCTAAACTAAATTTCCATTTGAATACCTCACCTTGTAGCCCATTGGGGTCTCAAAGGTACTCATAATTTTATTATGAGTTATATCATTATATCCCAATGTTTCATTGACAGATTTGACTAAAATATTTTAAGATGGACTCATTCAAATTCTTAGCTATTCTGATCTAATTTTTAAAAGCTTTCCTTGATATTCCTGCAAATCTTTTGCTTGAACTGGTTCTTTTAACATAACCTCACATTTTGCATTACATTAAATTTACTGCAAATTCAGGTACGTATCCTACACTGAGCTGAATTCAGTTAAAGGCAACATTTTCTCTGGCACCATGGCTCAGTGGTAGAGCATCTGCTTGGCGTGCAGAAGGTCCCAGTTTCAATCCCTGGCATCTCCAGTTAAGAGGATCAGGTAGTAGGTGATGTGAAAGACCTTTTCTGCCAGAGAATCTGGAGACCCACTGCCCGTCTCAGTAGACAGTACTTATTTTGATGGACTGATGGTCTGATTTGGTATAAGGTAGCTTCATGTGTTCATCTCATTCTCTGCAAGGCAGAGGATAGAAGGGAGAACAGAAAAGGAAAGGTGAATGAGAGAAGAAAACGGGAGAGACTGCTGGGGAATGCGAGGAGGGAAAGCTGAAAACTGAAGGGAGGCAGATATTGATTGGCTGGTGCAAGCAGGAGGAGAGAGAGAAGGAAGCAGGGTAAGGGATAGGCTATGGAGGATGGCAGGGGAGAGGAAACAGAGTCAGGAGGGAGATACAGGAATGCCCCTGTGAGCCCTTGCAGGTCTTCCACTCGTTCAAAACTAATCCAGTAATGTATCATTGTCCTGGAATGGGAATAACATGTATATATTATGTTGGAAGATGCTGGAAACACTAATGTGAGAATACACATTTTTTCTTCCTCCTTTTTGAAGTTTATAACATCCCTAAAGATTGTGACTTCAGACAGATTTGTTGATATGTTTGATTGATCTCCCTATCATAGGATAATGGGAAACATCTATTGAAGTGGTATTGCTGTGCCAATGTTGGATGTGTATAGATGAGAGCAATCACTTAACATAAAGTGCTGTTACATATCCGTCTCTATTTTTATATAGGTCAACAACTGTACTCACTATGGAAACTGATCAAGTTCCTAAATTTGGTTAAATGCTCTGGGTAACACCTAAAAAGCGTGCATACCGAGCATGTCAGTAACTGAAACTAGGAAAACTTCTAATTGGCTGAAGGTTGTCCCTGACTTTGATGCTTTTGCTTTATGGTCTGGCCAGACAAAATATTACTACTAAACTGGTGCTCATGCCATACATTAATGGCATCTTAATAGATTTGTGTTATTCTGGTTGTCCAAGGTCATGTTCAGATGGGTCTTTACATCCGACCCAGGCACGAATGACTGGCGGATTTAAAGGGAATGATCAGACAATGGTTGATTTCGCACTAGAGCTGCCTCGATGTTCCGCTGCCGTTTGCCCCGATACTATTGGTCAATTTCACACCCGAAGCAGCAGGGCTGCATTTGACCTGCGGCTTCGCCCAATTTCCTCCACAGTTTCGTGAACCTCAAAAACAGGATCACGAAACTGTGGGGGAAATCGGGCGAAGCCGCAAGTCAAAATGCAGCCCCGCAGCTTTGGGTGTGAAATCGACCAATAGTATCGAGGCAAACGGTGGTGCAACATCGAGGCAGCTCTAGTGCGAAATCAGCCAATGACATCTGGGAAAGGTGCCGCTTCCGTGATCAGCCCATTTTGCCCTGCCAGGGAGCCGTACTTAAAAGATACTGGTGAAAATCCAGTGCTGTTGCTTGCCGACAGGCCAGTGATGGACTTTTCTCCATCTGATCGTTCCAGCACACAATCAGCCCATTGGGTTGGTCTGCTTCAGAACATCCCGAACAGCCGCCATTTAAAAAAAAATCTCCAAGCGATACGCACATAAGCACATAAATGCACGACAGCCGCAGAGCTCCACTCAAGCATTCAGGACAATTTCATGTTAATCAATGGCCTGTTAAATTAATGAACCTCGTTAATTGAAATTGGACCTTGGGGGAGGACCACATAGGTCTTTCCCCAAGCAAAGTAGTTCCTCCACTGACCCAGATCTCCAGGGCAGGGGGGATGGTCGGGACCAGTGTTCCCTCTAAGCTGAGTTAGTGTGAGTTACACATTTCTGTCTTAGCTTAGGAAGAATGGCTCCAGAGCAAATAAATTTATGCAGTAGCCAAATTGCTTGCTCATAACTTTAATGCTAGTAGCTCACAAAGTAGAATTTTTGGTCAGAAGACTCCACAGCTTAGAGGGAGCATTGGTCAGGACTCATTTCATCCAGCCCTGGCCTCTGCATCAGAACAGAAACTGAAAGAAGTTGGGTATGCTTGGACTGTCTTGTTGGTTTCTCCATGAGGAAAGATGCGGAGGTGTAGGGATTTCGGCTATGTGTCCATCAGGTGGTGCTTTAACCATGTGATTCTGTGCATGCGTGGAAAACCAAGCACACAGTGAAGTGCATATGCGCAGGAGCAACAGAACTTTTTTAAAAACAACAACAACAAACAACCGCGTGGCTCCTTCAGGGGGATGCCGTCTAGACAATCCACAGTGGAGTCAGCATGCGGTAAGGTGATTCATGGGAGGAGCTGTCTGGTTGTGCAACACCGTATAAAAAAGATTGGGATCAAATTTGAGCTGGGCCAATGGTGGGATTAGCTGCCTGTCTGAACGCACCCCAAGGGTACAGAATGTGCTTCATAAATAAAATAAATAGATAAAGCTCTCCTATCTTGTCTATTGGAGAGCAGCTGTGTTATTGGGCAGGTTCAGGTCCCCACTTGTTTTGGCCCATCATTCTCTCTTTCCTTACTAACCTACTTTACAGGGTTGTTGTGAAAATAAAATGGAAAAGGCAATATATGCTGCCTTAAGCTCCTTGGAAGAAATGTACTTGATAGAATGATAGATACGAATATGTGGCAATATGACAAACTGTCAGTCCACTGCATTGTTTCTCTGCTGCCTTTCTCAGTCCAGGAATTCTATATATTTTACTTTTGTACATTTGTTTACTTGTTACTGGGACCTATATCTCTTCCTGTAACTCATTCTGTGTGACTCTTGACTTGGCACTTGTAGTCTTCTCTCTTCACCTATCCTTTTTTATTTTAATAATAATCATCTCAATATAATACCTTCTACACAGCCCAAGGATCTAGCATGCTAATGTTCTCCTTGAAATATTTGCTTCTGTTGGAGTAAGCTTCAGGGATAGAACTGGTCCTATAACACTATTTCTTTATCCCCCCCCCCTTCTTCATGGCTTGAATGAGCATGACTGGTTTAGCATCATGCAAAGAATTTTCCTAGTGGATTATCTCCATTGGGTTGTGGCATGAGAGGCATAGTTTTCATAACATATTTTATGAAATGATAATAAAGTGTACTGGAGAACTCCATCACAGTTGTGACAGAGGGATGCAAGGAATACTAATCAATTTATTTCTAGCCTAGAGTTAGAATCCACAAACAGTTGTGAAGGCTTTATTAATATGCTAGCTAGGTTGCCAGATTTCTGGAAAGAACATTTTTTATTACAGATTGTAAACAGGAACAGCAGACTTCTGCTTCCCCCATCTCATGCATGTGCACCTCCACAGGTCTTTGAAGACCTTATTATACATGGCATTTTATCAGGTGTCAAACTCCAAACCCACACTAAAACAGTGTTCTTCTATATTACTCTTGACAGCACTTTGCCACCCAAGTTCATACATGCCAACCCTCGCCCTGATCTTCCTGTATGCCATTAGCTGAGTCACATGGCGTAGTGGTTAGAGGGTCAGACTAGAATCTGGAAGACTCAGGTTCAAATCCCCCCCTCTGCCATGAAACTCACTGGGTGACCTTGGGCCAGTTACTACGTCTCAGCCATAACAATCTTGTAAGATTGTTGTAAAATGAAGGACAGGAGAACAATAACCACATAGGGTCTCTTTGAGGAGAGAAGTGCAATTTAAATATCAGTAAATAATTAATGGCAAGGGAGCAACAATGAATCCCGTTCATTGAGAGTGGTTATCAAAGCATTTAAAAACAGACAGTATAAAGGAGTGGGTACTCAAGGCATAAGAGCCGTTTTTAATCAGATGAAACATGGGTAACAGTTAGGTGTCAAAATCCCTCTCATCCCCCCGCCTATTGAGTGATGGCAGAGAATGGGGGCCTGGGCTGGCCGATCTCCCCCTACAGTAGAAGACCTAGCCTCATCTTTTAACATTATCTAAAATATTTTAAATCATGACTTTGTTAGTTCAAAGTTGAGCATCTCACTGTGCATGTCAAAATCCATGTGTGTTTGTGCTTCACTAAAATATTTCATAGTTTCATACCAGGTGCTCTATGTTTCTGAACTAAACCTGGGAGCTCATCATTAAAGACTGGGAAAGAGACTGTGGTTTGCCATTTGCAAGGCTGTTGTGGGGCTTCACTGTAACTATAGGGATTTATATGAGGGGATGAGCATCCTGGAAAAAATGCCATGAGCTGTTATTTCCAGTAGTATTATTAAGCAGTCAAGAAAAGAACTCTGTAGATTGAACAACAGGTTAGCTCCTAGGTTGTTATGGTAATCTTATCATCTCCCCCTTTTTCTCAGAATATGGCAAATATTACTCACTGTTAATCTGATTGACTTGGAGGTAGTAATTTTCGAGGTGTTCATTAACTGTTGGAATGCTCTTCAGTTGATTGTAGGAGAGATCCAGCTCAACAAGGGTGGAAATATTGAAAACATTGCCTGGTATTCCAGAATCTGTCAACTTATTGTGAGAGAGACGTAAAAACTGCAGTGTTTTAAAACCTTGGAAATATTCATCAGGAATGTTGGTAATCTCATTGTTGTCAAAATATAGCATCAGTATATTAGGGGGCAGTCCCAGAGGCAATTTAGAAAGTTTATTGAAACTGAGGTCAAGATACAAAAGCGAATCCAAGCCTTTAAAAACCCCAGAAAGTGAATCTTCTTTGAGTTGGTTGTGCTGTAGTTGAACAATAGTTAGATTCACTAATCCTTCTAGTGTATTGGGGTTGATTTTTGAAATCTTGTTGTGAGTGAGTTGTAGGTCATCCATGGTATTGGGAAGTGGCCCAACAACTTCGGTTAAGTTGTTGTAGTTAATATGCAGTTTTTTCAGATTCTTTAATTTGGCGAACACTTTGCCTTTAATTTTTGAATTTTCCAAATGGTTATTATCTAGGATTAGCCACTCCAGGTCTGTTACATTATTAAAAGCATTATCTTCAATTCCTTCAATCATATTATTTCGCACATATAAGTATTTAATTCCAGAAGGAATGATTGGAAGACTTTTCAGTTTAAGGTCATCACAATACATGGCTGATGGATAGGTTACAGGGCAATTACATTCTGGTGCACAGAGGGCTGTTGATGGCCCATACATAGAATGAGCATAACCATAATCTGGGTCTGGAGGATAATATCCAGGATCATAATCATATTGACAGAAGATGCCAGTGATCAAGAAAAGGAAGAAAGGAAGAGAATTCAGATGCATCTTTGCAGTATGTGTTCTTTCTGTTAAAGGAGATTAAATGAATACCATTAGATGATTGGACATTACTAAGCAGTACAACTGAAGGGTTCTCATTTCACATAACTTTAAACTTAATTTTTTTTCTTTATAACAGCATATCTCTATGCTTATAATTGTAAACTATTATGACACAGGTATCCATCAGATAGCAATAATTCCATCAATGATTCTTTAGTAAGTCATGCAATTAATCATTGACTGAAACATGGCAATGACCATTGAGTCTTAATAAACACAGTCTGATAACAGCATAGATATACCATAAAGTTATAATAAATATTTCCAAATTGGAGTATGGTACATGAATCAAATACGAAAGGAAAGTGCACTATTACCAAATAATAACCTGTTGGTATTGGAATGAAGACAATTTGGTTCAAATCCCATTCAAGTGAGACTCATTGGGTTACTTTTGGACAGACATTACCATTTAAGTTTAATATACTTGTCCATGTGAAAATAAAGTGGTGCTACAGTACTTTAGTTTATCCTTACAAAGACAATTACACTACACTGAGCTCTTTGATGAAAGGGTGGAATACAAAGATCATATACCATCTGTTTCAAGAACTTCACATATCATATTTCCTTTAGAAATACTAAAGTTGCTGGCCAAGCCTGTACCTCTGAGCTTGGCAATATGACCTCTCTTCAATATGAAGCTCTTGATTCTTCTCTAACATGTGTAGATTATGGACTTTCCCCCTGCAATTTTAAGGGAAAATAGAGGGGGGGTGAAATCACCCAAAACAGAGAAGTGTTTGTGTATGCTCACACAACACACTACTGTTGGAGCTGACACCGACATTCTTCTCTCCTTTTTTCTGAGGCAGAGAGAAAAAGCTGCTCACCACTCTAGTGGCATAAGAGGCAAAAAGCCAAGCATCAGCTGGGTTGGGTGCAGAAGAGGTAGTGTTGCTGCTTCTCCCTCCCCCCCCCCTCAGTGCAGTCTGACCAACCTGCAGGTTGAGCTGAAAGGCCAACAACATCAGCAACAAGAACATCCTCCTCAAGTGCTTCCACAGAGTCAGAGGAATCTGAGCTGCCATGACAGGAACAAGGCAAAGGAGGTGGTGATGTGGGGCTGGTGAGGAGGTTTGCCTGCCTATGTTGGGCCTGAAATGAGGAATGAGTGGGTGGGCAAGCGGGTAAAATGGTGAGGAGGGCATGAAAAGAATGGCAAGAAAAGGGTGTGCTGGCAGGACAATGAGGAGAAGGGTGGGTGGGTAGGCTGAGTGGAAAACGGAGTAGATCAGCAAAAAAGCAAGGGGGTGGGCAGGTGGAATGACTATGGTCCTTTCTGCAGTAGACCTTAAATCCTCATTCAACCTTGTCCCCGAACTTACATTCTACACTACACTCTTCAATTACAAGAAATTTTTTGTTTCCACATTACATGGAGGTCACCCCGGTTTCGCCCCACACTTGCCCCAGGATAAACGGATGCTGTTATAACCAGGGATAAATGCAAGCTACTGTGTTGTGAGTTGAACTGATAAAACCAGGGATGAGATCCAAGTGCAGAAAGAACCAAGGAGGGTGTGAATTGGTGGGCAGAATGGCAGAGCGGTAAAGAGGGGTTGGGGTGGAGTAGCCAAGAGAGGTGGGGAAGAATGGCAAAGGTGGGGGTGGATGAGCAGTAAAAGGGAATGGGTAAGCAGAATGGATAGGCAGGCCTAGCAGTGAGGAGAGGGACTGATGGGCAAACTGAGCAGCAAAGAGAGTGGTGGGTGTCAGACTGGGGAGGTCAGACTGAGGAAAGACAGGGTCATGGGAAGGCAAGGGGGATGTGGGGACCATTGCTGGAGGTAAGAGGGGAGAAGGTGTAAGAGGTGGAATGAAAAACGTGAGAGGAAGAGGTGGCAGTAGAAGAAAAGTGCAGAGAAAGGTAGCTAAGGAGTGTCAGTAGCCACATGATGTAGCAGAAACCTGTGAAGAAAGTTCCCTGTGATTTTCTCGTGGGTCCCCACTTGTGCTTGTACTACTCACCAGGGTAGCACCTAATCTGAACTGTTCTGATCTTTCCATCACATAAGAAATGATAAAATATCATACCAAATACTTTAAAATGCAAACATACCTTAAGTTAGGTGAAGCTTTTTGTTTAATATGTTTCCATGCACACCTTTTGGAGAAGAGAGGAATATGAATATAATTATTCTGGTCATGGAGTTATAAGTACTTCTGTCAAGTCTTGGCATACATTTATGAAATATCGTTATTTTTTCCACACAGATTTGCAAGCTAAAGACCATTTGATGCCTTGCAAGTGTTGAGAGGATAGAGCTGTGGAAAATTTTGGATGAGAACTTTATTAGGTGCAGTTGAGCTTATATTGAAGACAATGGAAAAGTGCCCATTTTTAGTAGAGTTGAACTGCATGCTTGTATGAGAACATACTGAATCAACTGCCAAATAATAATTTTGAGCTGCAGCTGTTGTAGATTATCATTAATTGAGCACAGTTAATGTATAGGCTTGCCTTGACATGTTAACTAATCTCAGTAATAAACATTTGCTGTTTCTTTAAAACAACGTAAAGTCACAATTCAGGCCTGACATATGGACTGGCACACCTTGGCCTTGTCATTTGTGCTGATCTCAATGTTCAGGCATTCCAGGTACCAATGCTTTGAAAAAATAGACTGGTGGATAACTTTAGCAAGTATTATAGCATTTTCTTTGGGAAACTTGTTAAAAACATTGGCATTTGAATATTTAGAAATGTGTGCATGCAATGTTTTTCATTTAATATCAAACAACAGTGGTAAATATTACAAACTAGAAGATCAGAGATTATCTGGCAGTACATACGAAAAGATACAAGGACACATATATGAATATATGTATACAGTATGTGTAAAACTTCCATATAAAAGCTGTAATATTGTTACCATTGCCAATTATATGGTTACAAATTATATATTCTATGTGTTAAGAACAGCATAATAAGAAATTCTATGTAATCCCTTTCCTACTGAAACTATATATGGTATCCATATGATGAAACCATTTCAATATTTCTTTGTAAAGATTACGAGACACAATACCTCATTATATTTTGAAATCTTATAAATTTATCGTACACATGTGTACTTTTATCAGTCTAATATCAAGTTAGACCATTAGTTAACTGAATGGGATTTAAGAGCACCATATAGAAATCTCATTAAAAGTTGCTTTGAAATTGCAGTGTGATCGTAAGCAGAATTACATCCTTCTAAATACATTGGCTTGAATAGATTTAGAAGGCTGTAATTTTGCTTACAATTATGCTCTTAATGGCAGAAAGAAAAGTTCTTTAAGAAATAAAGCAAACTTTTAAATCTGTTTTGAAACGTTTAGTGTGAAGACATCAATGAACTTGCAAAGAACAGTTTGTTGCCCTTTAAAATATCACATAAATATATTACTTAGCATTCAATAATCATTTGGATGTTGCCATTAATATTAATCAAAATTTTAGATATTTAGTAAGTTTGGTTTGAAATGCACAAATTTCTGGTATGTTTAACATCATCTTTAACAAATGTGTTCTTCCAACATAATTCATCTATTGGATGATTATTTAATATCTGTACTTTGGTGTTTTCTTTTCTCTCCTGCCCCAAGCCTTGGCCATTTGTATCGAATGACGCTTCTCCTAGAAGCCTGCATCTTCTGCAAAAGAAGCACAGCAATAACCCACAAAACATGTGGAGCATTTTAAAACAAACTGCAAAGGCAAGCATACAAAAGCAACGACTTGTGTTCAGCCTGTAAACTGGCAAAGTTCTCCTGACATGTTCTCATTAGTGCTTCATTCAGCAGCTTGATCAT
This sequence comes from Gekko japonicus, assembly GCF_001447785.1. NCBI lineage: Eukaryota > Metazoa > Chordata > Lepidosauria > Squamata > Gekkonidae > Gekko > Gekko japonicus. Next base: position 668,670 of record NW_015168671.1, on the reverse strand, counting down.
TAGCATTAAAGCACTTACCTTTCTGACTTGAAGTTGCTTTCTTTAATTCCCACAGCAGATTCAGTAAGGGACTGGATCGACCAATATATGCTATAAACAGTGTCAGGAGGTAATCTGCTGCCAGATCCTCTGTGATACAAGAGCTTGGGGAAGAAAAAATTCCCAGTCACGCTGTTCTCTATGTCATCATGGGATTCTGGTGGTGGGGCATGTAAAACGGCTGCTGTCTAATCAAGTGCAGGTGGACAGTGGTAAAGGACAACCCGTTTGCTCTCCCTGTGGAGCAGGAGAGAGATAACCCCTTTAAGCAACTTGGGAAAGTTCAGGCTGCCTATCATAGCACAGAATCTGCTGTGGAAAAACAATTTAAATAATATACAGATTGCAAACAGATATTACATTTCCCCCAGCTGATTTTAGAGTCCTCAGCAAGATCTAACAAATAGTACTCCAACCTCAGTGTAGCCACAATTCTCAAACCAAAGGAGTCATTCTTTTCCCCCTTGTTTTTCTTTCTACAAAGTTATGTACCGTAATAGACTAATGAAAGCCTCTGCAGTGGAAAATTGCACCAGTAATAAAATCAAACTAGGATTTTTCTTTTGCCACATTGCATTGTGAAAATATTCTTCTACCCAGTCAAAAGGAGACATACAAGGTCTGAATGCTTTTTTAGAAGTTAGATTTGCATACCATAAAACAATTACATATATAAACTTAAAGATAAGAAACAGAAAGTTGGCAGTTTCTCTAACAGTACACTACTAGCATGTGGCCCTGTTAGGACTTAAACCTTCAGAATCTGGAACCAATCAACTGTGTGTTGTCTGTTTTGTGTTTCATGGATACTGTTCAAGAATGCATCCTAAAGCTTGGACGACAGTTGTTGAAATAAGGCACTGCCAAAAATAATGCCATAAAATAATAAGAAAATTTACTGGCCAGCTATAAGTATTATTTCTGGTTCTAATTTCTCCATGAAACTCCCATCAAAATCTTCTATTTGTTAAGGGATATATTGCTCCTTTAAAAAAACTTTAATCTTTACACTTAACTGATTTGAGGAGATGAGAGGGACAAAAGAGAAGTATGAATTTTTCAGGGCAATCTAGAAACAACTTGCATTATTGTCTCACATAGACAACAAATGTAGGTAGGTAGCCATGTTGGAACATGGAACAAATCTGAAGTAATATTTTTTTATCACAAAATAGCACAAGCTTTTGAATTACTCAGAACTCTTCATTAGGCTTGTCATAGGAAATGTAGCTTGTATGGGGGTTTGTCATCATTGGGGTGTCCCCTCCAAAGAGACCCCACCACACTTACCCCCTTCCCCTTCCTGCTCCCAGCAGCCCAATTAGGGATGGGCATGAACTGGGAAAATGCAGTTCGATTCGTGGCAACTCAGTTCGTGAACCACGAACCATCACAAACTTTTAGGAGCTAAGCAAACTGGTTCAGTTTGTGAGGTTCGTGATGCAGTAGAATGGCCTCCTGGTATGGTAGAGACACCAAACTTGCTGGGAATTCCCAGGTGACTCTCCTCTACCTGCCCTTCATGTTTATTGAGGATTGAAGTTATGGGGTCTGGGTTACAGCCCCCTAAAGATTCTGCCCCATTCTCCATTGTTTCCCATGGAGGGGGGGACAGCAAAAAAGGCAAGGGCAATAAAAGTCCAGGAGAACAGAATCAAAGTCCCAGAAAATCTGTGAAGTAGAAACTGAAGGTGTGGGGGGGCATTTTTGAAAGCCCAGCAGAACCATCTTGGTGCTTGGGGGGTCAACAGTGGGATGGCTTCTAATGTCCTGGCCCCACTGGTGGACCTCCTGATGGCACCTGGTATTTCTGGCCACTGTGTGACACAGAGTGTTGGACTGGATGGGCCTTTGGCCTGATCCAACATTGGCGTCTCTTATGTTCTTATGTTCTTAACCACTGTAATGTGGTCAGCAGAATCAGTGCCATGGTGGCACTGCAAACCCAACAGGGCTAAGGTCAAACCAGAGAATCTCTGCAGTAGAAACTGAAGGGGGGCATTTTTTTCATGCCCAGCAGAACCAGTGCAATGTACAGAATGCCCAGCAGAACCCAGTGCCACTGTGACATTGCAAGCTTAAAAGGACTGCTCTCAACCACGGAAAAGAAGAAGATAGAGGTTTTTTTAACCAATGGAAACAACTATATCAAGCAACTGTACTAAATAAATCCAAGACGTTTTGGGCCATAGTTTCAGGTTCTTTACACATGGGACCTTCTCCCAGATCTGTGGTTTCATCTCACGCATGGTTACAGTATTTCTCTGTGCTGTTTTAACAGAACCGTGACTGTATGAGTAACTCATATGACTTTTGCGGTGAGAATTTACCAGATTGGCCACCTGTGACCCCTGAGGAAATAATCAATCAACTGAAGACTAGGAAAGCCCCCGGCCCTGATTTGATTCCCCCAGTGCTTCTAAAGATGGACCCAGAATGGTGGGCTGTCCCTCTTGCTTCCCTCTTTACTATGATTAATCAAACAGGTCTTATCCCTGATGCCTGACAGAATGCAATCATAGTCCCAATCTACAAGAAAGGTGACTACACAGACCCTTCTAATTATAGGCCAATTAGCCTTCTTTCCATTGTAGGCAAACTGTATGCCAAGCACCTATTAACCAAACTAACCTTCTGAATGTCTCAGCAAAGTGTCTTAGGCCCTGAACAACTTGGGTTCTGCAATCTAATATATATTATTGCATCACCTTAGCACACCTAGCTGATAAGTATACCACATCTAGAAATTCGAAACTCTACACAGCTTTTCTGGATCTTAAAGGAGCATTTGACTCAATTGACAGAGAGTTACAATGGAGTAAACTGTACCAATCAGACATTGATAAGAGACTCCTCCAATTAATTATAACGTTACACACTTCTACCACCTGTCAAAACAAATGCTCAACTGAAGGGGAATTGACACCAAAATCCCCTTTAACAAAGGAGTTAAACAGGGATGCATACTTGCTCCTTTCCTATTTAACTTATTTCTCAATTATTTGGCCCCCGTCTTAGCGGAAGAAGACTACCATTCTTCTAAATTGGGCACCCTTTGAGTACCCATCCTGCTATATGCAGATGACACAGTACTACTCTCTTGCATGAGGGTGGGGCTCAGACATCTGCTGAACAGATGTCTTGGATATTTTTTTGAGAATAAGTTACTCTTCAATTACAAGAAATGCAAGATATTAGTTTTTGCTAAGTCCTTCAAAATCCAAAAGTGGACATTTGATGGGAAAGAAATAGAGCAGGTAAAGCACTTTAAATATTTAGGTCTCTATTTCAGCTATAACATGTCCTGGTCATGCCATCGCAAATCTATGATTAATTTAGCTACCATTAATGCATCAGCCATCTCATGTGTCTTCTTTAATAGAGGCAACCAGTTTGTGCCAGCTGCCTTAAAAGTTTTTAAGGACAAACTAATTCCACAGTTATTTTGGGTATTCCAACATGGATAAGTGCCTTTGAGACCAGAATTGAAAGAGTGTAATCCAAATTTGCAAGGAAAATCATGGGTCTGCCATGCTGCATTCCATACGCAATTCTCTGTTTAGAAACAGGCCTTAACATGATAGAAACAAGGGCATGGCTAATATCAATCAAATACTGGCTACGAGTGCACTACACTGGACTGTGGGAGCTATATACACCAAATGCTGTCTGAATCTATCTCATCCAAATGGATGGCCTACATAGAGAAGAAAATAATTACAATGGGATTATCCATGGATTCTCTGTATATGCTATCTTTCACAAATGCATATCAGTTAATCAAACGCAGAATCCTGGATAATGAAAAGCAAAAACTAGTTAGCAATGCAAATAAATCCTGCTCCCCCTTGAATTTTGGAATTCTCCCAATTGTTGGCCATCTGCCTCTTTACTTATCAACCCTCCATGCCCCACAACTGCGCCGAGCATTTGCACTCGCTAGATGCAATACCATTCCATCTGCTGTCACTCATGGTAGATATAAAAGGATACCATATTCAGCAAGACTCTGTATGTGTAATCTAAATCAAGTTGACTTGATTTTCCTTATTCTCCTATACTGTCCCCAATATGATATACATTTTACTCTTTTAGACCCAATTTTATCTAACATGATAGGCTGCCCAAATGCTCTGAAGGTGCGCCATCTCTTGAATGATTTGTCACCTGAAATGACTGAAAAGGTTGCATTATTTCTAAGTTTGGTAATTAAGGATTGATTGTGCAATGCATAGATGCATATGATTGACTCATTTCTCCTTGTTACCTCTTTACTGTTTATGTTTCTTCCTGCAACTTGACATATGCCAATAAAGTCTGTGTATGTGTATGTGTATGTGTATGTGTGACTACTCTCAAAGCACAGAATCACAACAATTCCAAGCAAGAGGGGAGGGAATTTTGCAAGCTCTGTGCAAGAAAATGGGGAGGGAACACAAATGAATGCTGGCAAAGGAGGGGGAAAACCCTCTTGAAACTGACAAGATTAGTTTGAAACTGATAAGAGTGTTTCCAAGGCTGGAGAATCCCCCCCCTGTTGCTTTGAAGTTTGATAAACTTTTTTTTTAAGCGAAGACAGTCTGTCTGGAAATGTATCCATTCACGAACTACCACAGGCCTCCACAAACTGCTTGAAAGTTTGTGGAAAGTTCATGCTTGTTAACCTGCCACAAACCAGTTCATGCACCACAAACCAGCCAAAATCCATCAAGAGCTTTAGTTCATGAGCCAGTTTGTGCCCATCCCAAAACATAACAGCCAGCAATTTTCATAACAACCCACTCCAGCTTTGTCTGGAACACACAGGTTTCTGTTTGTGAACAATGAAAACACTTAGTAGTCTTTATATTCACAGTACACAAAATGAATGTCAGAATGCTGCATGAGGTAACAAGCCAATAATAGCAGAAATTGATAGTATTACAAACTACAGGGGTTACCTGTGGTCACTTTCCAAATTTTGAGAATGGGTAATGGGTATTGCCACCAAATGGCTGTCGTGGAGGCTAAGCCATCACAGTATGTTGGGAGGTTTAAACTTTGTGTCCTCCTATGGTGCAGATAGCTTTTTCCAGATGGGTGTTACCTATAGGCCCTAAGTTATTCCTCTTGGCCTCTTCTTCTGGAGCATCTCCTGCTCTGAAGAGATGGAGGTAAACCAGGATTGCTTTAGGAATGAGACTGTTTGGGGAAGAAGGAAGTGAGCATTAAGCAAAAACACATCTGTGGATGACACTGCAGCCACGGGCAAAACATTGGGGATCACTACTCAGATAGTTGAAGGGCATGCAGCATCCATAAGAAGATTCTCATTAGAAGATCAATAGGTAATTCATATTCAAGGAGAAGTCCAACTTCAGGATATCCTCCATGAGCACCCGGTTTATACTCATTTCATTAGTCTTCCTCATTCAAACTCCTTTTGAATGCAGTTTAAATTCTTTTTCAAAATATCCTGAAACAAACATGCTATATTCCATTCAACTGCATCATGTCTCTTTCCAATCTCAATAATCATGTTTGTTTCAGGATATTTTGAAAAAGAATTTCAGCTGCAATAATTGCAAGACAATAAAAAAGAAGTTAAACTGCATTTAAAAGAAGTTAAGCTTTATCAATAGGTTTACACCTTACAACCTTAGAGGATTACTCCTGAGGAAGACTAATGAAATGAGTATAAAACTGAGTGCTCATGGAGGATATCATGATGTTGGACTTTTCCTTGAATATGTCAGAATTTCCTAAGCAAAATTGTCATGTTTGAATAGATATACATATTGATGTTCACATGAATAATTAAATGTTATTTTTATCACAGTGTTTCCTTGTTTTTTGGTATGTACCTACAACTGTGATCCCTTCCTTGTAACCAAATCTCCAGGTGAGGGCTGGAGATCACTCAGAATTACAACTGCTCTTCAGATGGCAGAGAGCAGTTCCCCTAGAGAAAACAGTAGATTCTGTGTCATTATACCCTGCTGAGGATGCCACAGCAAATTGATGCTGAGTGCCCAAGGCCAGGGCACCCACTCAGAGCCTCTTTCTAGTTTTCATTGTATTTATTTCCACAGTGGGCCTTATTCCTAGTTAAAAATAAAAAGGTATTCCACTATTTTTATTATCACAGAAAAGGAGATTTATAGATTTCAAATGTCATAAGTATGTTCACTGTGTATAACAACTTCAAAGGTTCTACTGTTTTGCACTTTAATAAAGTAAGAAATAGGCTATATGAGTGGCAATCTGAGAAAGAGCCTTCTTGGTCATGGCACCAGAATTATGGAAGAGCCACTTCCAGTACCCTCTCTGCCACCTGCTTGCCTCTAGGTAATCCCACTGCTCCCTGGGGGCTGCACTGCCCACTTCGGGAGCCACTGATCTAAAGGATGCTGAGAAGTAGTAAATATCTCTTGGATGCTCTAAAACATTTTCCTTGCCTTACACTGGCTGGGCTTGTCAAAACTCATGTGTAAAAATAAGAGAAACCTCCTAAATACAGCAACACAGAGCAGCATAGCTTCTGAACGTATGTTCTGTACGTCATCTTGAATCTGCCTTAATTAGGTGTCTTCCAGTTTTGGCAAGTCATGGATCGGATGCGTCCCATTGCGCTCCGATGTGGGCGCTCCAAGTCACGGTGGACAGGAGGGGTCTCGGAGGATTCCGAGCCACCTGGAGCCCTTGTAGGGGGCTCTCTGCCTGGGGTGTAGAGGGGTTCCTCTTCCAAGGCGACAGCCAAGGAATTGAGGCTCCCCTTACCCCAAAAGGTCCTGCCACCGTGAAGCCATCATAGCGATTGGAGATGACAGCCAGATGAAGCAGGCAAGTGATCCAGCATAAACATGTTCCTGCTACATTTTAAATGCTACAAACTGTAAGTTAAGCAAATCTCCTTTAAGTTGCTGAGCCATCAAAGAAAACGGAATTAACCTATGGGGTGGAATAATGGGTGGGGAGGAGTTGGGGATTCTCCCTCCAAAAAAACTTGGCGATTCTTAGGCGATAACCTGAAGGGAAAAATGATACTGACCGTGAGAGACTTTAAATAAGATCAAAAGGTGCAAAATAGCCCAAAGCACATTCAAATCAAAGAACTTTCACTTTGACTTAAACAGACTTTATCTTGTGTAAACAATGTTGGGTAGAGGGGGAAAATGGCACTGGAGAAGAAACCTTCGGCAGGAACTACCTAGTCAGCAACTCCTACTTGTATGCTGGAAGCAGCCACTGATTTCCCTAGTATGTTAGCAGTGGCGCTGCGCCCTCTGCTGGTTCAGATGTCTAACATCAATAATAAACTCGATGGTTTCCAAAAGCAATTGACAGGAATTGATGAAAGAGCAGACAATACTGACAAGACTATTAAGAAAGTTGATGCAAAAACAGTTGATATTAAACAGAAGCTGGAGGCAGTGGGAAAAGAGTGAATTTCTGACAAAGAGCAACTGTTACAGCTTCAAATGAAAGATCAATGTATGTCCTACACTTCCAGGGTATCCCAGAACAGAAAGGAGAAAACTTTTTAAAATTATTAAGTGAAGCATTATCACCGGTGACAGAGTTTAAACAGGATTTATCTAACAGGCTTATCTAACTTATCCAGATTTTATAAAGAAAAATAAGATTTTATAAAGAAAAATAAACTACCTGGTGAAATATTTGTCAAATTCTCCAAAAGATCAACCAGAGATGGAGTTCTGAAAGCGACATCTGGGAAAACTCTGAAGGTTGAAGGCGAAGAAGCGAGAATTTTAAAGAACATTCCATTTGAGATATGGAAGAGAAGGCGTCAATATAAGGAATTAACTTTCTTTCTACATAACAACTCCATTCCCTTCAGCTGGATATTTCCAGAATGATTGGTATTCAAGCACAATGATAAGAAGATGAAGATTGACTCTGCCCAGAAAGCTAAAGCTTTCTTGGAACAACAACAAAGTTTGACGAAAGATGAAGGAAAGAAAGATGACAACACTCAAGAAGAAACTAAAAGCGACCTTGAATCAGAGGACAGTTCAAACAGCTCTGGTAATACCTCTGAGGGTTCAGGTTTGGAAAAAGGAATAGAAGAAGAAGAAGAAGAGATTGGATTTATACCCCGCCCTTCACTACCCAAAGGTGTCTCAGAGCGGCTTACAAACTCCTCTCCCTTCCCCTCCCCACAACAGACACCCTGTGGGGTGGGTGGGACTGAGAGAACTGTGACACAAACTGCTCTTTTTCAAGGACAGCTGTGCCAGAGTTTGCGACTGACCCAAGGTCACATCAGCAGGTGCAAGTGGAGGAGTGGGGAATCAAACCTGGTTCTCCCAGATTAGAGTCCACACACTTAACCATTACACCAAACTGGCTCTCACAGCTGCTCCCAAAGTACTTCAAGTTAAACTGAAATACAAGAAAAATAAACATCTCTCCCTTATATATAACTGAATAAGATGCAGAGTCACGCAGAGGAGAGAAAATGCACACCAACAGTGTTTCGGCGGCTGAACTGTCCGTCAAAACCTCAGACGCAGCTTCACGCAGCAGAGAGAAAATGCACACCAAACGGTCTTTGGAAGCTTGCGCTGTCCGTCAGGAGCTTCCCCACCTTCCATTGGCCGTGTCGCCCAGCTGCCGCTCAAGGCTACTGCCCTGCCATGGGCTGGGAGGTGGGAGGCGAGCGCTGTGTCTGAGGGCGCGCTGGCAATACGCCCCACGCTGCAGCCCGATTTCCCTCCCCCACCCGCCCCACTTTGCCAACCC
>NW_015168671.1:623122-659615 GCF_001447785.1 Gekko japonicus | reverse complement strand
TCCTTTCTCTCTCTCTCCCCCCACTTTCTCTCTCTCTCTCTTTCTTTCTCCTTCCTTCCTCTCTCTCTCTCTCTCTCTCTCTCTCTCTCTCTCTCTTTCTTTCTCCCTCCCCCCTTCCTTCCTTCACCCACCCACCCACTCACCCACCCTATCTGTCTAGGGGCTCGTTGTCTCTGTCTACAATGGGCTTTGCTCCCTAGTGAGAAATAAATATGAAAGTTTATAAAACAAGTATGGACTAGAAAACACCTAAAGATTAGCTGTAATGGCTCAAGCCAATTTTGTTAAGAAAATAATATATACAGTATTTTACATATGCTTTAATACTGATGCAATGTAAGAACGACATTCAAGAATGTTTCTCTTGTAATGTGATTCTTGCCTTAATTTTGTAGCTTCACTTTTTTAGTCTTAGTGACTACCCACTCCCTGTTCCTGTAACTGAGTAGTATATAAAATCAATAAAATTATTTTTTTAAAAAAGAACCTGCCTTAATTATGAGGAAACATGACATACAAATATTTTGAATAAACAAGTAAGAAACAGTAACTACATGATGTTTGACTACATTTACTTTTCTTGCTTATGTAAGATGTTATAGATAGCAGTTAGGCCTGAGTCAGCTCATGCAAATAAATACGTAGGTTATATGAAACAATCCGGCATAAACAATCCTGGTGACAGAGCCATGGCCTGGTGTCTACCTGTGGCTGGGAAATAGTGACAGCCTATATGATTTGCATATGAATTGGAAATCTTGTGGTCTGAGGCTGGAACCTAAACTGGTAAACTACACCGGACCTCTTCCCTGATGCTCAGAGGCCCCTGCCACACGGGGGGGGGGGGGGAAGCATGGGCAAAGTGCAGCTTTTTAGAGCTGCACCAAAAGAGACACGCGGCGGCGGGATCAGGTAGTTCCCCTGAGCCACCGCACAGTTACTCCCCGGCACAATCAGATGCTGGGGGGGGGGAGCCACTGAAGGGAGAACGAGGAAGCTGGCTGCGCATGTGTCCGCATGCGCAGTTCGGCCAGGAGCCTCGAATACTCCTGAAGACGGGTGCTGCTGGACTCAAATCTAACTGTTAAGAATGCAGTAGCCATTCCACAAATACAGGTGAGGACCCACTGAAATAAATGGAATGCCTTTTGAAAGTGGCAAACCGCTGCTTTAGCTTTTACTAAGAGACAGTAGATATGCATGGTGATGATAAATAGATAGATGATAGATAGATAGATAGATAGATAGATAGATAGATAGATAGATATAGATAGATAGATAGATAGATAGATAGATAGATAGATAGATAGATAGATAGATAGATAGATAGATAGATAGATAGATAGATAGATAGATAGATAGAAAACCCAGGATTTTATAGACACAGACATTCTTATTTTTTGTAACCCTGTTATTTGTAAAGCTATATAACTCTGATTCATATAAAAGGAATTCAGTGTAAGACATTCATTATTTTTATTTGAATGCTCCCAATCTGTAATTTTGCATGTCTGATTTCCATAATACACTTACATTACAAATGGAAAGTATTAACACATAATATAAGCATTACTAAATTTGTGGTAATCTCATGCTTGTTTTTTATTCCTAAAAAGGAAGTGGTAGCTTGGAAGATTTACAAAGTGGTAGTCCTGGTACAACCTATTAACAGACCACAAGAGTGTTTATCTGATCCCTGGATCATTATTAAGGGAGCCCAGAAGAATTGCTCATTGCATTGCACTTCTTCCTTCTTGAAAATGTCCAGGGCTCATTGGTATGATCCTATTTCTCATTGCTTCTTAACATCTAGTTTCACAGTGTTTGTGTTAAGAGGCTCCCTTTTTTACTACTTTTTGAGAAAAGCGAGGGCATGGAAAGCAAAAAAGAAAATGATTTTTGTAGAATATGCTCTCAATATGACCAAGGTGGAAGAAATTCAGAAGGCAATTCAGCACTCCCCACCTTCCCTAAAAATATGTAGAACATGCAGAAAGGAACCAGATGAGAGAGAGGTACAGGCAAGAAAAAATTCCATGCACAGAGCAGCATGCTCTGGAGAAGAAAGGGAGGTTGAGGTGAACCAAAGGACTGAATCTCCCCCAGATGTATTGGGTGGGGTAATAAAAGCTGTGCTTCTGGAATGTGCAGGTCAACATATGGCCAAAGAATGGCCTCATTTAAAAATATTTTCAGTGCTCATATATTTAAAAAATTGAAATCTGGGAGCACACAGATTTCCTGGGTATCAAGGAGACTGAGTTTCTGCATCAGCGTGAGTTTCTGTACACATACACATACTCTCTCACAGTTGACAGGGACAGGATTGAGCTGAAAGAATTCCTGCTTTTTTAACGAAATTGACCCAGTCAATGTTTTCATGCTCAGCACTACCTAGTTTCTACCAGTCATTGCTGTGTCTCATTGATCAGGTGGAAAAATTCCTGGAGATATGAGCATAGAGTTTGGGGAGGGGAGGAATCTCAGTGGAGTACAATGTCACAGAATCTTTCCTCCAAAGCAGCCATTTTCTTCTGGGGAACTGATCTCTGTTGTTTGGAGATGAGTTGTAATTCTGTGCCATCTGCAGTTACACCATGAGGTTAGCAACCTGTACTCACTGACTTTGGGAAGGCTTTCTGATTCTGTATAAACATGGATCTTGGTTGCCTGTACTGCTCTATTACCTGAAACTGCACACATACTAGGCATGCAAAAGAAAGGCATCATTTGTATCTGCTGGCAAACAGCAGATGGATGGGATAAAGGAACACCTATCTTGTACCATGAACAGTAGGCAGCACTAGACAGACTGTCTGACTTGCAAGTAGCAGAGGGAAATGCTTTATCTGTATCTCTAGTAGATAAGTAGGACAGCGCTACCGGCCCCCCAACCGCCAACACCGCCCATCTCGCAGCCGAGTGCTCCAGTGTCACCTTCCACCCCGGTTCCCGCAGCTCGCCGCTCTACGAGAGCCCGTAAAGCTCCTTCCTACTTGCAGGACTATGTGTGTGGGTGTCTTTTGGACCAAGGGGGGAGGGGTGCAACGTAGGATTTCGCCACGCGGTCAGGCGAAGCGACCGAGCTTCGTTCTCAGTAACAATGGGACAAGCTGATCCTAGCCAGCACCTATCGGCAGGCTAGGCTCCTGGCCGAGAGCCTATGGAACTCTCGACCACTGTAAATAGCCAATCACTTGTGTGTGGGTGTGTTTGGGGAGCGGGGTTTGTGCACATATAAACCAGCCTGCGAGCTGGGTACTCTCGTCTTGTTCTGAGCCGAAATAAAGTATGAGAGCTGAAATCACTAGTAAGTCTCAGTACTTTTCAGATATCCTTTCCAAGTTTTCTCTGAATGTAAGCCTCATCTCAGCTGGGCTCCTCATTCACCTTGCACAGGGCTTGGCTAGGCCAAGCTGCCTTCTGCTAGCATCAGTTTGTAGGGGCTTTTGCCTCACCTTGCCCAGGGTCTGGTTGAGCCAGGTACTGCCCTTTGCCTTGCCTTGCATGGAGCTCAGTAGGGCCAGGCACTGCCTTCTGCCTCAGCTCACCTCACCTCATGTGGGGCTGGGCCCAGGCACCACCACCTCCTCCATCTCACCTCTTGTGTGGAGCTCCAGTGGACCTCACTTCCTCACCTCAGGCTGGCTGAACATTGCCTCTCCCACCTTGTGTGGGGCTCGGGTATATTAGGATCAGCCCTTCTGTTAGTGGGCTGGGTGGCCCAGGTATGGGACACTGGGAGATATCCAGGTACTCTTAATAGTCGATCTTGGCCCTGACTATGAGGTAACTTAGGTTGAATATGCATAACTGACCCAAAGTCACCTGGAGAGTTGATTTCTAGTGTGTGCTGCCCCAGTGTTGATGAAATAGTGAAAACTAAAAGCAAGAAAAGGAGTGGGAATCATTCTAATTCTGACTCACTGCCAACCTCCTGCCATAAATCTCCAAAGCAGCTTCATATAGATGATTTCCTAAACGGTCAAACGCTGAGTAAATTTATTCCTTTTTCTAAAAATAGATTTAGCATGCTGGAGTATTTGGGAGATTTTAATTCCTCTTGTCATCTATAAAAACACCCCTCAGATGTGCATAATGAGGCTCCAGCTGAAAGAGAGGGGGAGACCCCTATTGCCAGTTGAGGGCCCACTTCGAACATAAGCCCTTCAAATTTTTCAGCTGCAAGGGGAATGATAGAAATCACAAAAGCAAACCTAATTAAAATGATAGGGGAACAATGCCTCCTAACAGCAGAGATAATTATTGCTATTTTTCAGCAACTCAATAAGATGTCTGCTAATTTGGATAAGCTGGGAAGTCTCCTAAGGAAAAACTCAGAGAGAGGTGTGACAGAGTCAGCAGCAACATTTGAACACCCGCCTGAAAGAGAGGCCAGCCCTTCCTTAGTGCAAAAGAGGGATGCTAGTCTTGCCTCCTGCCACCAATCTGATATGAGTGATAGAGCAGCAGCCAAGTCCACCTACGCTGGAAAAATACCCAGGTTGCCCTAGAAATTTGCAGATTGCAGTAAATGCAGATCATTGGAAAAATAGACAGGAAGTTATACATTCATTATGTTGTCTCCTTCCTGTGGAAGCCATTGAGGTCGATCTTGAGCAAATTGAGAGACTTCCAAACTCCTCTTTTAATAGGAGATTGGTTCTTTCATTCCAGCAATCTACTATTCCATTGATGTTGCTAAAAATGAGGGGATTCCTAGGCACCTTCAGTATCCACCCAGTTAGAGTCTTCCAGGATGTGAGTAAGAGATCTCTCCAGGCCTGTAGCTACAGTACTAATCCCCTAGTGCTCGGTAATATGGGAAATGGGGCTTCACAGCTGCTTGTCAATTTCAAAAAAAGAGTCATGTCCATTTCTTTTTAATTTTTTAAAAATTATTTTCTCAGAAAAAATGTGGGATACAGAAGGGAAAAGGGGGTGAGGGGAAAATATAAATGCATCAGGTTTGTCAAATATTCTGATATCAAAAATATCAAAATATAAATATCAAAAAAGTCTTGTCGATTTCAACATCGTCGCCCCCCCCCCTTTTCCTGCATTATTTTCTGTTCCCTTTCATTCAATGAATCAATGCTAAAATGCATGTGCAAAACAAAACAGTCTTGTGGCAACTCTGTAACTGGAGATAATTTATTATAATATTTTCATTCCAGATAGTATTGCTTTTTAATATTCACATTGCAGACTTTGGGATCAAAGAATTTAAAAGAAAATCACCTATAAAAACAGCTTGAATTGTTCTCCTGGACAAATCTACTTTGAGAATGGGGGTTACATATCTCTTTCTGTATATATTTTTAAACATCTTTTTTGGCATGTCCCTTTCCTTGTGAGAAAAAAAATATGTAGGGCACTGTTAGCCAAATTGCCTTAAATCGTTATTTAATATGGGGAGTTATGATCTTAAATTAGGCAACAGGCCACTGCGGGGGCACACATCAATGTATACAGAGGTACAGAATTCTCCTGACCCGCCAAATAGACACTAAGACTGATGTCAGTATAAATGATTTTGTTTACTAATTATATTTCAAGCATACAATAACACTTACACACACAGAGTTACACAGTATCTAGGAAATATAGATAGAATACAAAGAACACATTCTCATTAGCAGGAGATTTCAATGATGGGTGATTACCTGTCCTGTAGTAGGAAGGAGCGAGTCTCAGGAAAATGAGAGCATTATGGGATACTGGGGGAAGGGTCCGTGTCCTGAACTGGCAGGCTCACGGTAAGACTCTGGCTGCACAACCAAGAGTCCAACACTTCAGGTTCGAAGGGGTTGGGTGGGGGAGCAGAGAGAGAGAGAGAGCTGGTGCTGTGCAGCTCTTTTATAGGGAGGTTGAGGGGTGGGCTGGAGGTTGGCTACCTGCCTTGGCAGCCTCCTAGTAGTCCATCCCAAAAAATATGTTGATTGGTGCTGGGGGTCCAAGGTTCATAGGGCTGGTCAGTGGTGAATCTAATGGGAAACTAAATTAAACAATGGCATCCTGATAGGATTATGTCTTCTGCTGGCCAGAGGCATTGTTCTCTTGTTGTCTCGAGTCTGCGGTTTCGACTAGGTGATATATTAGGTGGGGACAAACATGTTGATTACGTGCACAGGAAGGGGATCCTTCATGGAGTCTTGGTCCCCTATCTTCTTGCCTGGTATGGCAGCAGCCAGTTTGAGAGCCAGTTTGGTGTAGTGGTTAAGTGCACAGACTCTAATCTGGGAGAACCGGGTTTGATTCCCCACTCCTCCACTTGCACCTGGCTGGATGACCGTGGGCAAGCCATAGTTCTGATAAGAGCTGTTCTTGAAAAAGAGCAGTTTCTGTCAAGAGCTCTCTCAGCCCCACCTACCTCACAGGGTGTCTGTTGTGGGGAGGGGAAGGGAGGGGAGTTTGTAAGATGCTCTGAGACTCCTTTGGGTAGTGAAGGGCGGGGTATAAATCCAATCTCTTCTTCTTCTTCTTCTTCTTCAGCCTGTCTTTTCAATGCTGTATGCGTGTGCAGCTAGGAAGCTGGTTCATCTCACTGCAAGTAAGAGGGATGGTGACATTCAGGGCCCATGGACACATTCTTTCATAAGAAGGCTTCCTTCTTTTGGTCATGTGTCTGTAGCTGGCATCTTTTGGAGTCACTTTATAGTTCAGTCCCTTTTGCACGCAACTGGCACAGGTCAGGTTTTTCATAGCATGTGAGTTCATAAAAACACAGTAGGGGCCTCGTAGGGCAACAGCACCCACTAGGTAAATACGGAAGCTCTGATCCAAAGATTGTCTTACTGTTATAGATTCGGAGGGAGGGAGGAAATGCCTGGATCAATCCCATTCCCATTCAGGTGCTCACAACTTCCACGACTGATCACATGTAAGCGAGGTTACATTGTTTTCATTTTAATATTTTTGAATTGAAATTTTCTTTGAATGTTGTTTTATTATACAAAGTCTCTGATGAGGTCATCTTTGTTGAGTTTGCTTATAGAAACCACTATGATACTTTAATTAGTATTTATCTGTGAAACAGGACTGTAAGAGCAATACAAACTAGTGTGAGTTGAAACAAGCCACAATTTTATTGTTTCTTTTCATCAGATATCAGAAAGTTTGGGAAAGCAAGGCATAAGGCATAAACATCTATTTGGATAGCTTCCTCCACTCAAATGCATGTCTCCAGGTAATACTCATCAGCCTGTTTTGCTGGGAGAATGTCAGGATAGAGGTTGAAGCAAGTCAAATAATGTTTTCCTTTGCCACACTTTGGGAACTTAATGTTATTCTCCTTTCCAGTTTTAGTGCTTTTTATCCCAGTGCCTCTTACAGTATTCCCCTTAAGGGCATTTCTGTTTTCCTCTCAAAAGACTGAGACCTGGTTTAACATTAAAACTCTACAGGTACTAGGTAGTCAGTGGTTTACCTAGGCATGAACCAGCTCATGAACTTAAGTTCATCATGAATTTTGGCCGGTTCGTGGTTCACAAAGTGATATTTCTGAACTGAAAAGCTGCCATGAACTTTCATGAATTTTAAGGCCATTTGTTCATGAACTACCGACCTTCCACAGCCTGCAGTTCAGCGTCTTAACCACTTGAGCCATTCAGCAGATGGTGAGATACCCACAAATCCATGTTAGGTTTGACTGCCGTGTTTGGCACCACAAGA
The DNA here is from genome assembly GCF_001447785.1 of Gekko japonicus. Lineage (NCBI taxonomy): Eukaryota > Metazoa > Chordata > Lepidosauria > Squamata > Gekkonidae > Gekko > Gekko japonicus. Next base: position 651,941 of record NW_015168671.1, on the reverse strand, counting down.
GAGATAGTACAGCTATGTATTGATAATATAGTTGCATGAGCCAGTTATACTCATACCTTCTTCTTGTGGTGTCCTGCCAACCTAGCAGTTCGAAAGCAAGAAATTGCAAGTAAATAAATAGGTACCACTTCAGTGGGAAGGTAACAGCGTTCTGTGCGCCTTGGTGTTTAGTCATGCCAGCCACATGACCACGGAAATGTCTTCGGACAGCGCAACATCACATTAATTGACTCTCCACCCAGAAGTGACATTGCTGCTCTAGGAACACATTCTCCCGAAACTCTGCCTTGACCAATTATGCATCCAAAATCTCCTGCCAGGCTCACCACCAGGCTGCCTACCCTACCGGCTGCTATTAGCCAAGGCATGCAATGCAGGTATTTTTCAGAAGGCATTTGGAGGAGGATGCCAGTTTAGGGGTGTGTGTAGTAATCTGTGCATTATTTTTATTTGTTAATGGATTTATATGCTGTGCATTGTCCAAAATGTAATTAAACTGTTATCAGCCTTGAGACCAGGAAATAATGTTGCATATACATTTCTGAAATAAATATATAACCCATCAGCCTTGAGACCAGGAAATAAGGTGGCATATAGATCTCTGAAATAAATATATAACCCATCAGCCTTGAGACCAGGAAATAAGGTGGCATATAGATTTCTGAAATAAATATATAACCCATCAGAGGGGATTTACCTTGATCACTGAAAAGAAAAGCAGGGTATCTAAATAAACATTCACTGCCAGGGACAAATCTTCAACCCACCCAACAAGCCACTCCTTCTCTGCCCCTCCAACAGTGAGAGACAAAGGAGCTGAGGATGCAGCCCTCCAAAGGCATCAATAGGACTTCAGGCTCCATGCCTAGGAGTTCATTAAGGCAAAAGATGGAGGATATAGAAACATGCAGTAACATCCCATGCCCTCTGAACATTCTGTGTGGGCAGAAATGGAGAGAAGAATAGACAGAATAAACCTATGGTTAGGTAAGCAGCTCCCTGTACAAGAGTGGAGCTTGGATACCTGGTAGGCCTGGGCTGTGCTTTCTGGGGTTCCAGAATTAGGGATATTGTGTCACCTCTTTTTGAAAGCTGGGTCTTTGGCATATTGTTTCAACACAGGAAGTTTCTCTCATGATCAAGTCCTCAAAGAAAGATATTGAAAAAGCAGCCTGGTAGAGAACAGCTTACTGCTGAGTCTTACACAGCCTTCCAAGGTATTGGATGAATGGGCAACCAAATGGAAGGTGAGAGTCAGGATAGATAAACACAAAAGGATGAACTTGGGACAGTAAATATTAGTTTTACATATATTTTCTGTGGCTTCACAGGAAAAAGTCCTTGTTGTTGTTCAGTTGCACAGTCGAGTCCGACTCTTCGCGATCCCATGGACCAGATCATGCCAGGCCTTCCTTTCTTCTGCCGTCCTCTGGAGTTGGCTCAATTTCATGTTCGTTGCATCTATGACACTGTCTAACCATCTCAACCTTTGCCGTCCCCATCTTCTTTGACCTTCAATCTTTCCCAGCATCCAGGTCTTCTCCAGTGAGTGCTCCCTTCTCATTTGGTGGCCAAAGTATTACATAAGAACATAAGAGATGCCAACGTTGGATCAGGCCAAAGGCCCATCCAGTCCAACACCCTGTCACACAGTGGCCAAAAATACCAGGTGCCATCAGGAGGTCCACCAGTGGCTTCAGTTTCATTATCTGGACTTCCAAGGAACAGTTAGGGTTGATTTCTTTTAGGATTGACTGATTTGATCTTTTTGCAGTCCAAGGGACTCTCAAGAGTCTTCTCCAGCACCATAGTTCAAAAGAATCTATTCTTCCTTATAGTCCAACTCTCACAGCCATATAGTACTACTGGGAATACCATTGCTTTGACCATGCGGACTTTTGTTGGCAGGGTGATGTCTCTACTGTTTATCATGCTGTTTAGGTTCGCCATCACTTTCCTTCCAAGGAGCAGGCGTCTTTTAATTTCATGGCTGCTGTCACAGTCTGTGGTGAGCTGGGATCCCAGGAATGTGAAGTCTGTCACTACTTCATGACTTCCCCTTCTATTTGTCAAGGAGTGATGGGGTCGGATGCCATGATCTTAGTTTTTTTTGATGTTGAGCTTCAAGCCCACTTTTGCGCTCTCCTCTTTCACTCTGAGCAAGAGGCCCTTTAGGTCCTCTTCACTTTCTGCCATTAGAGTGATATCGTCTGCATATCTGAGATTGTTGATCTTTTCCCCAGCAATCTTAATTCCAGCTTGTGATTCATCCAGGCCAGCATTTCGCATGATGTACTCTGCATATATATTAAATAAGCATGGTGACAATATACATCCTTGTCGTACTCCTTTTCCTATGCTAAACCAATCAGTTGTTCCATGTCCAGTTCTAACTGTCGTTTCTTGACCCTTATACAGGTTCTTGGGGTTGTGGTAAATATTAGGGATGGGCATGAACTGCATGATGAGCCAAAATCTGAAGAAAACTTTTTCCTGGTTTGTGGCTCAAGAGCCGAGGTTCGTCACCCACATGTTTGCCGAACAAATCTCTGAGCTTTTGGACATAACTCAGAGTGGCTTGGACAATAAAACCCATTCACAAAGGCTGACTTGAAGATGCTAGGGAATGGTGGGGGTGGTGACATTTTCCAGCCTTGGAAACATGAATAGGGACCCTCAAAGCTTGACAGGCAATGCTGCCTGCCAATAACAGAATTCCCTTCCCATTGTCAGGGCCGGCTCGCTCACTAGGCAAACTAGGCGTTCGCCTAGAGCGAGCCGGCCTTTAGGGGCGCCAAACTGCACCTGGCCCCCCCACCAAAAGCCCCCCTACCCAGCACAGCTCATTCCTGTGACCTGCCATCCCGTGGGAGGCTCCACCAGCAGGGGCCATGAAAGGTGCTGGGCAGCTGGGTGAGGCAGCAGCCGGGCAAAGTGGGTCAGTCGGTGCGGAAATCCTCTGGCCACTGGCAGCAGCACCCAAGTGAGGGGGGCAATGCACAGGGGGAGGGGGCGGTGCACAGGGGGGCGCCAGAAGGGATCCTCGCCTAGGGTGCAAAATAAGCTGGGGCCGACCCTGCCCATTGCTCACAATGGGAGGGGACAATGTATATAAGTGTCAGACGAGCATGTGCTCCCCTTGTTGGCAGGGGGGGTGGTTTAGGACAGAGAGGGCATGGAAAAAAACTTTGCTGTTGGGCATGGTGGTGGGAACTGCTTAGCTAGCCTACTCAGTCAGAGGACACGAGGCTTAGCTTTACCCTGAGTTCCTCTATATCATGATTTGTTTTTTTTTGTTTGTTTGTTTGGTGCAAAGGGTGGGAAAATCAGGATTGAATTCCTGTTTCACATAGCAAGCATTTTGGTTTGGTGGGAGTTTGCATGGTCATGGGCCTATCCCTTTTCTCCCATAGCACTGGCAGGGTGATTCTGGGAGAGTTGGGCAGGCATGAGAGACCTTCCTCCCCCGTCCTCTCATCTTCCTTCTGATGGTGACTTCTCTTCCTTCACAGTCAACAGTTATGACTCATTAGCATCACTGAAGGTTTCGGTGAGTTTGGGGACTTCCACAGATCCACGGCACATAACTGGAGTCTTTAACCCTGCCACCTGCACTTGGAAATCACACAAGGCTTTGGTGGCTTAGGGGACTTCCACAGATCCTGGGGCATGGCACATAGTATGTGTCATTTGCCCCAGTACCCACACTTGGCAGCTTGGCAGCTCCACCCTGGCCATGGAACATTTGTGGTGGTCGGTTTTGGTCACTAATGTTGCTGAAGTTTCAGTGCTGGGAGGCTGAAAAGAACACTACCTTTATGGTGGGGGGAGCTGCTACATCAACAGGTGTGCCCCATTGCATCATCCTCGCCAGTGATTCCTTGGGTTTCTCAAAGCAGCACATCCACGTATGCTGTTTCCTTCAGTGCTTGGTGCTTCTCATCTGAGAGGGCCTTCCCTTCATTTTCTCTGCCCTGGCCAAACACCTTCATGCTCTCCACTGGCATGGTGGCTGTGGGGGTCCTGTCTCCCACATTGCTATGGAGGTCTTACTTGCTGGACCTGGCAGGGGAAAGGTCCTTCTTTTAGAGCAGGCTACAAGATGTCATCCTCATGGTGTCCTGTGAGGGGGGGCTCCACTGACATCAGCCTTCACTTGTGATGCTGTCATGGTGATTGGCTGCTGGTTGTCTTGCCTTTCCCCCCAGTACTCTACTCTGTCACATAGGGTCCATCCTGTCCGTTCTGTGGCCCAGAACCCACACTTAAGATTTCCCCAGAAAGCATTTTCCTGGGGGGGTGTTTTTTGGCAGGCTATAACTCATCCCCCCAAGTCCAAACCACATGTAAACTGATAGGGCATGTTGGGGGCATCCCCAAGGATGCACACCGCAATTTCCCCATAGAGTATTATGCTCAGGGTTGCAAAATCTTCTGGAACTCCCCGGACCTAAAGATGCCAGGCTGGATACTACCAGGGCTAGCTCATTTTCTATGGCAGCTCCAAGCTGGTGGAATGAGCTCCTGGAGGATATCAGGGCTCTGCAGGATTTATTGCAATTCATCAGGGCCTTCAAGACGGAGATCTTCCACCAGGCATTCAACTGAGAAGCTGCAGCTAATAGTTTGTTAAGACCCTATGCCCTGGAAAGTGCTATTGGTGGCCTGTGCTATGCCATTACAACTGAAATATATTATGGGACCTGGACAACAGTTCTATAGTTACTGCTGATTGTTGCCCATTATGGCTAATAATGAAACTGTGTTTCTCCATTCGGTATACAATTAGCACCTTATAAATGTCTTATAAATGTTTTATGTTTTTTAACTTTTTAATTTTTTATGAAAGCAGCCCTGAGCCTGCTTTGGCAGGGAGGGTGGGGTATAAATCAAATAAATAATAAATAAATAAATGTTTGGTGCCTCTGGCTTGCACACGGTTCATGTATGTATGTATGTATGTATTTATTTATTTAACTTTTACCCCACCTTCTCCACCAAGGCGGGCTCAGGGCGGCTCCCATAAAACTATTAAAACAATATACATCATATAAAATTACAGGTACATCAATTAAAATCGGTGGTGCTACAAAACAGTAAAGTGCAGTTAATACCAATGGCGATACAAACAGTAAAGTGCAATTTGAGACACGTTCAGTGGTGCCACTGCACTAGGTCACACTGCACTGAGTCTGAGTTCACACAGGGGGCAGCTGGTAAGATGCCACTCCTATTGGTATGCCTGTCTAAAAAGCTCCGTTTTCACGGCCCTGCGAAACTGTGGAGGTCCCATAGGGCCCTGATCTCACTCGGGAGCTGATTCCAATAGTACGGGGCTGCCAGAGAGATTACCTTGATACTTGTTAATGTCAACCTTGTGGCCTTCGGACCAGGGAGGGCCAGGCGGTTTTGAGATCCTGATCGCAGTGCTCTCTGGGGAACATGTGGGGAAAGACGGTCCCTCAGGTTGGCCAGTCCCTGACCATAAAGGGTTTTAAAGGTCAAAACCAGCACCTTGAAGCAAATCCAGTATGCTGTTGGCAGCCAGTGCAATGTCTTTAGCACAAGCTGGATGTGCTCCCACCTAGGGAGACCCATCAACAGCCTGGCCGCCACATTCTGCACCAGCTGCAGCTTCCAGAGTTGCACCAAGGGCAGTCCCATGTAGAGAGCATTACAGTAGTCCAACCTCGTGGTGACCATAGCATGGATCACTGCAGCCAGATCATTGCATTCGAGGAAGGGAACCAACTGCCTAATCAGCCGAAGATGGTAGAAGGCTGCCTTGGCACTGGCTGCTACCTGGGCCTCCATTGTTAAGGAAGCATCCAGGAGCACTCCCAAGCTCCTGACTCTTGGTGCTGGCCCCAGTGGTACCCCACCAAAGGCCAGGAGTGGAATTCCTACCCCCGTACCACTCCGACTCAGGCACAGGACCTCCGTCTTTGTCAGATTCAATTTCAGTCGACTCAGTCTAAGCCATCCAGCCATATTCTGTAACGCCTGGTCCAGGTCTTCCAGGGTAGAGTCAGACTGACTGCCCAACATCAGATAGAGCTGGGTGTCATCCGTATATTGGTGACATCCCAGCCCATGCCTCCGGGCAATCTGGGCAAGGGGGCACATATAGATGTTATATAGCATCGGGGAGAGCACAGCACCTTGAGGCACTCTGCATACTAGTGGATGCCGGGACTGCTGCTCCCCAATAGCCACCCTTTGTCCCCGACCATGGAGAAAGGAGACAAGCCATTGCTTGGCAAGCCCCTGAATTCCCATGTTGGTGAGGCAGTGGGCAAGCAGCTGGTGGTCGACCATGTTGAATGCCACCGACAGGTCTAAGAGCCAGTTTGGTGTAGTGGTTAAGTGCACGGACTCTAATCTGGGAGAACCAGGTTTGATTCCCCACTCCTCCACTTGCACCTGGCTGGATGATCTTGGGCAAGCTGTAGTTCTGATAAGAGCTGTTCTTGAAAAAGAGCCGTTTCTGTCAAGAGCTCTCTCAGCCCCACCTACTTCACAGGGTGTCTGTTGTGGGGAGGGGAAGGGAAAGGAGTTTGTAAGCTGCTCTGAGGCACCTTTGGGTAGTGGAGGGTGGGGTATAGATCCAATCTCTTCTCTTCTCTAACAACAGCAGCACCGCCGTCCCGCCCTGATCCAGGTGCCTCCGGAGGTCATCTATGAGGTCAACCAGTGCTGTCTCCGTCCCATGGCCTGGGCGGAAGCCAGACTGGAAAGGATCTAGCATGGAAGTGTCATCCAGAAAGCTCTGCAACTGTATCGCCACCGCCCTCTCAATTAATTTGCCCAAATAAGGCAAATTGGAAACCAGCCAGTAATTAGCCAATTCGGCCGGATCCAGAGATTTTTTTTAAGGAGAGGGCGGACCATCGCTTCCTTGAGAGCCCCCGGGATATATACACTCCTGAACTTGCATCTGATGTCTCTCCGAAAAGCAGTTTCCTGGGGGCACCTTGTTTGGGGGTCTGTAACTCAGAATCCCCAAGTCCAATCTGCACATAATTTCTGGGGCTTCCCAGGGAGGTACACTGTGAGTTGGATACCTCTAGCTCACACAGGGTCTGTTCTATACACTCCTGAACCTGCACCTGACATCTTCCCAAACACTGTTTGTGGTTTTGAACCCAGCCCATAGCTACAGCAGGACCTCTCAAGACCTGCCCCTTGACTTACCGCCATAGCCCCATGACTTCCCATCCAGCCCAGCCCCCCCCCCATCCTTATCTTTTGTGCCACAGTGCACAGCTGTGCTGCACCATGCCATTGCCCTCACCAAGCCCGCCTACTGAAGCCAAGCTTGCCTGTTGGAGTCCCACCCCTGCCCTCACCCCATGACCTTGTAGGCCAACCCCACCCTCCATTGCCATGTCACTAGACGGGGTGCGGGAAAGAAGCAAAGTGGCAGCAGCAGGATGGTCAGTCCAGCACCTCCCTTCTCCTGGATTTCATCCACATTGCAATGGCTGCCGCAGCATTGGCAGCAGTGGCACAGCTCCCTCCCTGCCTTCCCTGTGCCCCCAAATTTTGAAAATGCTCCCAACTTTAAAAAAATTCTGGCTATGCCCTGTCTGTAACTCGGAACCCCCCCCCCCAAGTCCAATCTTCACCAAACTTGGTGGAAACGTAGAGAAGAGTCACCTGAAGGTGCCCTGTGATTTTGGATCCTCTAGAACTTGCGGGGCATGTCCTGCAGTTTGCCATCTGGTTCCATTTGTGATTTTGGTCTGGGTCAGAAGTTTGGTTCATGAACTGGATTGGGACTTGCCCCAGTCCGCTTTGCAAACCAAACCAGGGTTTCCCAGTTTGTTCCCCTAGTAAATATCTAGCTGAAAACAGTCAAATCAGTTTGCTGCAACAGTGAGAAAACTAACTTGGTAATATGAAAAAGACTAAAAATAAGCAGCAAGTGTTATAAAGCCATTATCTGATGCAGATTTTTATTGTATCAAGCAAAAGTCCATGACTACTAATTACAATAAAAGCTAATAAATGTACAAAACAATTTCATATCAAACATATATTAATAATGGATCCAAAGACCACTGGATGTTTAATTCATCCTCTTTGGAATTAACTATATACTTCTATATGATCTCATGTCTAATTTTGGCTGACAGCAAAATATGCCTTTTTACATATAATACTGAGATTGTATCTATCCAGGGCCTAATCTAAAGCATATTCCAGGATACAACCTGGCTTAATAGCAGTCATGCAGTCCATTCATCTTCTAGTATAATGGGGGGGGGGAAATAAACGTTCATGAAGAAAACCTTCATAATACATTGTACGCACCTACAGAGAACATACATAGAGACAGGCCCTCTCAGAAGTCCGGAGACTCCTGGGCCACTTCTAATTTTGAAGCCCTAGCCTTAATTTTAAAAAAATATTTCAAGATATTTATTTTTTTACTATAGCAGAAAGAAACCAATACTTTTTTAGTACTTAGTTGTGGGAATGGAGCACTTGGAATAACTATCACAATTCCAGAACAAATCTGGTGGTTTATCTTTTGTATCTTTAACTTGTTGTTTTCCCCATCATTATGTATAGTACATTCATTCCAATGTTTTGGCTTTACAGATTTTGTCATCTGACTAGAGTGAGAAAAACTTGCATAGAAGCCAAGGACTCTTGCTTAGCAACATTAAGCTGTTCCTCCTGCGAATTCATATAGGAACAACATTGACCTGAGTAATTTACAGTGCAACCCTAAACTTTTATACCACTCTAAGTCTACTGAAGTTCAATGACTTAGAAGGGGATAACTCTGTTTAGGATTGTACTGAAAATAAGCTAAGCCAATGCTCATCCAGTTTCCACTTTTGAACTGGTGTATGATATTCAAAAATAAACACTTTTGTTTTTATATAAGTGTCCTCAAGATGTGTCTCTCTTGAAGTATGCATTGGTTGCCATCAAGAGAAGTCTCATAGAGAATGGGATGCTAGGATCACATTGTATGGATGCTGTAACATGGGGCTTGTGGTAACTAAAACACAAGAGAGAAGAAACTCCTCCCTTGCACTTCTTTGTTCATTTCATGTACATAGACTAAACTGGGGAGGGCTTTAAAAAGAGAAAGAGAGATGCCGGGACTCTCAAGAGGGAAATGAAGTTTTCAATCTGTAGACTGAAAATCATGAACTTTAAAATATTTTTAAAAGAATCTTGTTGAAGAGGTTCCAGAACTCTATTCTGGTGTGTTCCCCCAGGAAAAAAACAAACCCTGCCTAAAATACCACCCTGGAGTTTTATCAAAGTGCCTTTTTCTATCCTAACTCACAAGAGTTATGTTAGGATATAAGGCTTTTTGTAAATAATAGTGTGGGGGGGGGGGAGAAAGACTTGTGGTTAATACTTTCACTCCAAATCTTTCACTGACTAGAGAGAGCGCTAAGTTTCTAAATGCAGATAATACTGATGTTGTTTCCTGCCCTTTGTGTATGCAATTGAACCATAATGCAATTATTCCTCTTTATAGTGTGACTGGGTTGCTCCATCTCAAGAAAGACATTTAAAACTGGAAAAGATACGGGGAAAAGTAACTAAGATGATTAAGGGGTTAGAGCCCCTTTCGTATGAAGAAATGCTAACACATTTGGAGGTTTTTTGTTTGTTTAGAGGGGGAAATGGAATACTAACAGTGGACACAAGAAAAATAGATAATATATTTAACTCTTGTATCATATTGCCCATAATACACTTACTCATTCACTTTTCAGTTTACCATTATATTATGCTGTGTGGTACATGATTATACTTCACATGTCAGTATCAACAATGAATTGTGCTGATGCTGCACGGTTTGATAAGAAACGGAAAAAAGCAAAGCAGGAACAACCAATTTGGTTATCTCTGGCTGTTACTTTGTGCCCCCCCCCCCAGCATCTTGAACACATAAGTAAGGAAGGGGAGGAACTACTAGCCACTTTTCTTACCATCCAGATGTGAATATCATGATTCTACATGTGAAAAGCATGTTTTCTGTCTTCTGCAGCTGCTCGTAGTTTAAAATGTGGTTTCTTTTTGGCAATAGAAAATAATCAAATTAAGTTTCATTAAAGTTTGAAACATCTAGAGCTTGTATTTTTAGAAATTCAAAGTACTTCTGTTATAACTGTATGAACTTTTAGCATGATAATATCCAACATTTGGATCTTCTTATCATGCCTATTGAAAGCACTTTCTCCCACACAGCTGGAACTGAATGCATGAACAACTGATGATCACTAGAGGCCACTGTGCTTCTTACAGTGCAAGATGTTAAACTGTGTGGTCTATTTGCAGTCTGGAGACAAATGATAAGGATATATGTAGATCAACAAACTCACCATTCTTCCAGCTCTTTTTTCTTTTAATCGCTCCCCACTTTCTACCATGAACATGCAACTCTTTGGATCCCTCTATCAAGTATAACTTCGGCATTCTCAACTCTACTCTTTTATTCCCAGATTCCTCCCTTCTTTACTTTCAAAATACCAACATACAGATTCTCTCAGCTTTTGGTAACCAGCAGTTGATACTAGTAGAAATCCCACAATTTTGCATGTCTTTGTTTAACAGTTAAGCATGTGTAAATCTGTTCATGTGTTTTCCTTTTTTAAAGCAGTTGTGTCCTTCTTTTAACTGATTCTCAAGAAAAATTAACTATCATAAATAAGGATAATAAACACTACTAAGTAACTTAGAATACAATTCTGTACAGAATTACTTCAGTTCTAAGTCAACTGAAATCTGTGGGTTTTATGGTTGCCAGCCTCCAGGTGGGGCCTGGACACCCCCCGCTTTTACAACTGATCTCCAGCTGACAGAGATCAGACCCCCTGGAGAAAATGGCTGCTTTCAAAGGTGGACTCTATGGCATTGTAACCAATGCTGAGGTCCCTCCTCTCCCCAAACCCCGCCTTCTCCTGGATCCTCCCCCAAATCTCCAGGTATTTTCCAACCCAGACCTGGCAACCCTAGTGGGTTTAGACTGGGGTACTCCTGCACATGATTGCAGTGTTAATATTAGGCCTAAGGGTTACAAATTTACCTTCCAATTCCTAGTAGCATTACAATGATTCTGAATCCTTTTTAGTTGTGAGTTACTGTATCCAGAGATAGTTGTGCAGTAAAATATATTAGTATACCTTAAGAGTACCATCCTGTTTTTCTCCCATTTCTCAAAAGTTATTGTGAAAAACCCTTTCCCCCTCAATCTCCGTATCTTCCTGCTTTCATGTAGAATAGCTAGACCCTTGTTAATGCCTTATGCCCCTCTACAAACTGCCTGCTCTTTCATTCAGATCAATTGCGATAAAATAATTCATCAAAGTCTCTAGAGCATTACAATTATGGAGGTTGAGGGCTGCATATGAGTGAATATGATAAGCTTTAGCCAAATAACTTTGAGGCTGGACAGAATTCTGGTGGCAGGTATGTCATTTTAATTGGAACATTAACATGCCTTGTGTTCAGGCTGAGTTTTCCACTCAGAAATTGAAAGCTAGTCTCCACCATAAGGACTTCAGTTCAGATAAGTGTTTGGAATATTCTCTTGGTTGATTTCTAAAGCTACTGTTTGTCTTCTGTTGAAAGATTCACTGAAATTTGAGTGCAGATCAAGAAAAATACCTTACCTCTTCTCATGTGACCACAGTGAGGTCTGTGTGATCAAAACATGTAACTGATTATGCAAGCATGAAACTGTAATTTTTCCCACATCTCTCAATATTTCCCCCCCTCCAGATGTGCTTTAGGACTGTACTAGCTATACAGCGAACATTTGCTTTCCAAAAAAATCGCTGATCATATAAAAAGACCATTAACATGTTCTGTGTTAACTGAAGCTGTTATTATATTAAATATAAGTTAGCTTTCTGAAGCTATGCTGACATTGCTTCGAATGACAGAACCTATATAACACACACCAAGTTTTTGGAGTTTGCCAGTATTGTTTAATATAAAATCATATGCATACATTGAAAAGATTGTATTGTGGACAATTAAGAGGTATCCAAACTTTTTTTTAGTGTGACATGTGAAAAGAGATATACAGTTAATTCTGTAGATATTGATCCTAGAAATGTGCAGCCTTCCTTTGATATGCTCACTACTAACTAAAGTCAGTAACAGGGATATATGTATAAATTTTGCTTCTGGGTGACTTTTACAAGAGCAAAAGCATATAAAATATGTTTTTTTGGATTCTGCCATGTTGATGTTTCCTTGTCCCCGGCATACAGGATTGTGTGTATTGCTAAACAAATAACCCTAATTCCTATTTAACTTATTCATTTCTATAGTTCACTAGTCTTACTCTCCTTTAGTGGTTTAATGTGTAGGTCCTGTCGAAATGAATGGAAATAGAATGGGATTGCTGCTCAGTGGATTATGAGCAATGGAAGTGGTCATGTAACAAAAAAAATTAATGTTCTGTTGTGATGCAAAAATTGCAGCATCCAGGACTAAAATAGTAATGTAACACCTTGCATGATTACTTTGTTCTGTACATTTTCCCCCTAATCTTGCATAGAATAATCAGGGGAAACTTTTTAAAATTATTCAGAAAAGAAGGTGTATATATTAAGAGGTTATCGTTAACACACAAAAAAAAAACATTCTCAAAGCAACATTTTGATATTGCTTATGCCATATAAGAACACCAGGACATACTATCAGACTTAACTTGTAGATCTTATCAGATTTATGGAGTTTGATTAAAGCTTCAGTAGATTACATTTACCCAATTTTTTTTTAAAAAAGAATACTGAGCATTTAATCTCATTTTCATTTTAATTGTTCTAAATACTATTCCCTATATAATTTTTAATTATATGAAAAGGTTTAAAAATATTTACCCCAAATGCCATACAAAGTAAAAGACTGAAATCGATTGCACTCAGTTAACTGAGAGATTCCACAGAAGTATGCCACATGAGGGCAATGAAGTGAAGAGAAAGTACATTAGGCATTATTGTTTTGGACTGATCTGTTATGTCTTTTACATATATAATGATATCCACTCTGCAGTTAAGTTTCCAGTATTTGGCTTTAATGGTTTGCAACAATGTTAACAGGTAACAGGTCATATATAGTTGAAATGCATCTATTTGTAATTTCCAATTTGGATTGCAGACCGTTCGTAGATACATCGGAAAGTGGATGGCTGGATTTCCCAGTACTGCACAGGATTACTGAACAAACTCACTCCTGAATAAGAAGCCTTTTTGGTGTTGTATCCAGGAGGGCAAAAATCATTGGAGCCAACTGCAGCAATTTTGTTGTTATGAAGGTAGACCACCTGAAAGTTATAAACATTACAGAAATTAGTAACTGAGCTTTTATAGGGCAGTAAACTTGCAGGAAATATATATATGGATTTCCAAATGTGTGTGCCAAAATCACTTTGAAGCTTTATCCCATGAGCTCCCACTTCAATAGGAGCAAAAGAAACACTCAGCCGCACTTTGTCCACACAGCAAAAGGTAACCTTCCTTCTTTATGTTGGTCTCTCCTGTCAAAGTGTGATTATCCCAAAGGACCAGGATATAGAATTTCCCCATAATCTTCTCATCCATCTTCAATGAGTCTCCTGTTTTCCACACACCCCTAAAGTACCTTACTAAATACTTAGTAATCAGCTGCCTTGAGCATCTTTGAACATGGCAAAGGTGAGATTGAAGACAGAAACAGAAACCATTGGTTGGGATAAAAAAAAGGAATACGTTTATTGACATCTGAAGGAAAAAGAGTGTGAGGGTCAGCCCCAGGAGCCTTTTAACCTCTCATCCCCTCAATACCCCCAGCACTGGTAACCTCCCCACCTGCCAGGCTGCCTGTAAATCCCACCTCAAGGGGTGGACTAGAGTGGCATTGCAAATTAAAACAAAATCTGAAACTGAAGGTCCAGAGCCTTTCAATGCACACACAGATATCTGAATAACCTGGTGAAGACCCCATTCTATTCATCATTGAAGAATGCTTTTTCTGTTATTTCTGTGTAATACTTTCTGAAAGTGAGGAGAACTGGGAAGAGGATGCTCACATGGATGTCTTTGTACACAGTGGTGTTCCAGTGCTTACTGGAGCCGCTGAATTAAAATTATTGCAAATAAGGATTACAAGTGGGGACATGAGAAAAAAAAACTTGTGGGAGTAGCCATCCCATTCCCTCCACCTTTGCTTCCTCCCCTCTCCCTACTTCTCTTTGTCTCTCACTCTTTGTCTCCTGCCACCCCTTCTCTTAATCTCTCTCCCGCATGCCTATCACATTTTTTCTTTCTGCCTCCTTACCCCATCACAATTTCTTTATCTTTCTGCCTCCCTCCCTGCCATCACACTCTCTTTCTGCCTCCCCCACTTCACTGGCGGGGCCAGTGAAGCTACTGGCGGGGCCAGTGAAGCTACTGGCCTCTGTCGTTGGACCCACTGTGGCCTCTCCCTGCATTTCAGCTGCCATGGCTCCCCCCCACCCATCGGCATCAGGCCTGGCATGGCTCCAGACCTCCGTTGCCAGGCCCTCCATGGCTTCTCCAACCCAATTGCTGCTGCCATTGCAGGGGCTTCCAGCCAACCCCCAGCACTGCTGTCGGGCCTAGCATGGCTCCCCACCCTCCACTGCCAAGCCCAATGCAACTTCTCCCCACAATCTCAGCTGCTATCAGTGGGGCCCCTGCAGCTCCCAGCCACCACCTGGAGCAGGTATGTGTATTCTCTGCACAGACAATGCTTTGGAAGAGATTTAAACCCCAAATGTGTTTTTGATTGTGTTCAGATTTTTCTGCAAAACTCGTAGGTCCTTCATGTTTGCAGAACTCCCCCCCCCCCGGTGGCCCCTGATTCACAGATATAGATGTCTGCAAATGGGGTCACTTCACTATTAGCATATAAGATTTTTTTTACAATATAAATTCTGAAATGTAAAATAGCTTACAATATTCAATATATTGTAAAATTACAATGTACTGTCTTCTGTTGCTTCCCTTCCCACAAGAACCATTGGTCTGCTGTATAACTGAAACTTTACATTGTATGTTAGTTAGTGAACTGTAAAGTACTGTTTACTGCCTAATAAAACTTCTTCTAAATCTAGTAATGTGTGTTATGTGTGAGTAAAACAACATGTCTGATTAAAATGATATGTTTTACTTTACCTGTATGTATTTGTGCTCTCCAAGCCCACCTGGTATTTTGTCAAGTTCATTGTTGTTTAAATGGAGCTCTCTCAAATGAGGCACATTAGCTAAGGTGCCATTATCCACACTAGAGATGCTGTTGAAACCAAGGCCAAGTCTACAAAAAAAAAAATCACACAAACTGTATTCCAGTAACTTTTCCGATCGTCAACAGTTTGTTCTTACAGATTCATAAAACACAATTTTATGCCATATAATTTAAGTTTGGTTTCTCTTGAGGTATTTATTCTGTGTTATTTGTTATTCTGTATCCATGCTCTGGAGCACGATGGAAGACAGGAGGGCCTGGTGTGATGTGGTCCATGGGGTCGCAAAGAGTCGGACTCGACTGTGCAACTGAACAACGTTTATCCATGGTATAAAAATATGGCAAGATATTGCACAAGATACTATATTGAAAACGGGCTACTCAGTTCCATTACAGCTTTTCCTCATGGCTGAATTTAATCCTCCTTATTCTGAAGCTGAATTGAAAGGTGCTCTGCAACTCTCAGTTCACAACAACAACAACAACAACAACAAACCTTTATTGGCATAACAACAGCATCAGCCGTAGGTACAGAGGCGGTAGGCACGCAAAACAGTTAATTCACCACCCCTTCTGCCGAAAAAGAACTATAGTTCTTTTTCTTCACTCTGTAAAGGAAGTTTGTCACCTCTTCGATGGTATCAGCCCTGTTTGAGGCTAGAAGGTTCATTATCTTACTTTCCTCCGATTTGCCCTCCAGGGTTTGCAGTATAGGGTCGAGGTGATAAGTGCGCAAATCCTGGTAAAATCTACAAGTCAGAAATACATGGTCCGTTCCTTCAATCTCCTTTAACCCACAGGGACATAGCCTATCTTGGAATTGTATTTTTTTAAAAATCTCCCATATAACACAGCTGAGGGGAGCACATTAAAATGGGCCAGCCTTCTAATATAGGGATCAATCAGACAGGAAAAATACTCTGGCAGTGGCCCATTAAGAGAAATCCCCCCAATGAATGGGAGAGCAATGACCAGTAGCAAGACTTCTAAGTTCTTGCATTTCTATATCAATCAATCTCTGTTTAATCACTCCCTTCCGGCTAGGTTTTGCTTCTCACTCCGCTTCCGGCTGCTGAAGGGGGAGGATGTGCTTAAAGATCCTTCCTTTTACCTAAGGTTTTTTTCCTGTTGTTTTTATCAACTCTTTTTAACTTTGTTACTTTTGGCTTAACTGTGGGGAATTTCACATTACCCGTCTTCTCCCGGTTTCAAGCCGGGAGTCTTCCGTTTGCAGATGAACCGGTAGAGGGCTGCCGTTTCACACACGGCTTGCCCCTACCGGAAAGGAGCCGATTCAGAAGCGGTTCGGCGTTTCACACACACACCGCTTTGTTTCCCCATGGTTTTTTTTTTTAAAAAAGTCCGTCTTATAGCGATATATCGATATACCAGTATTCCAATGTATTCCAATGGGATCGGTATAGCGTTATATCGATATATCGATATAAGCCGAACGTTCAAAAAAAAAAAAAGCCCGCGCGGCTGAAAAAAGGCGGGAAAGAAGCGTATCGGAACCGGGAGAGGGAATGGGAGCCTCCTCGGAAGCGGTTGACAGGTAAAACGCTTCCCTCCCGGTTCCTAATCGGAAAAGAGGCTTCCCTGTGTGAAATGCCACTTCATCCCGGTAGGGAACCGATTCTCAACCGGGTTCTGTCTGAAATGACAGACCAGCACCCGGTTGAGAATCGGTTCCCTACCGGGAGAAAGCACCTGTCTGAAATTCCCCTGTTTTACCTCTTGGATCATCTATCAAGTAGATGGTGCCTTTTTGCTATTTTTAAAGGAGAGTCGAAGATAAGAAGCCTTGCCTTGTTGGATGTGTCCCTCAGCTTTTATCTTTATGTATAAGACTTTTAAGAATTTTATCGTCTTATGATTTTTTGTAATTAATGAACACTGAGTGATCTCAATTTCTTCTTATTTGAAACCTTCCTGCCCTGTGGCTTTTTCTCTCTCTTCTGAGATAGAATACTGAATTAGTCATCTGCAACTGATTGTTAAGGAGCTGGTGAAAGCAAGTGAAGGGCGGCTCCCGACAAAGACACTGAAGCATGGAGTAAAAAGTTTACTTTGGAACGGACCCAGCATCTTTAAAATAGTTGATATCGAGTTTTTAAAATTTTTAATTGGACCAGCAGTGTCCTTGGAAGAGGAACCAGAGGTCATTTCGGGGGGGAACGCGGGGGAATGCAGTTTCCCCGGGTGAGGTACGGGGGCAGGGCACACGACAAAGCCCCGCCCCCTGCTTCCGGCTGCCCCGCTTCCAGCCCTCATTCAGCCAGGAGGAGGCAGGAGAAGAGGGAGGGTAAGTTGCTTCCTCCCCGCCTCTCCCCACCCCTGCCTGCCTGGGGCCAGGGAGGGCCTTGGCGGGGCTTCCTCGCACTCCCGCTGGCCTTGCAGGTCCACCGCTGGGCCCCTAATGTCAGGGGGTGGGGCATATGCTAATGAGTTATGCTAATGAGTTCCCCTAGCTCTTTTTCTACGAAATGACCCCTGAGAGGAACTCACAGTGCCAGCTAAGGCAATTAAGAATTGAGCATGGAGCTGTGTAGTTAAAAAGTGGGCAGGAAGATTAGTAGTGGCCTATAGTGTGATTTAAGTCCTTGCAGCATATAGCCAGTTAGTTTGTGGCCCTATTCTGACTTTACAATGAATACGAATAAGCGTTCCAAATAGGATGAAGAAATCTCTCCGCCTTCATCAAAACAATTAAAAATTGATGATTATTATTTACCTCAAATTTCCACCACAAACCACTTTGCTGTGCTATATAGTGGGGGGGGGGAACCTGGTTGATGACCTGGATATGACAGTGGCTGGTGTAGTAACTCTCAGATTGCACATTTCCCCAAAGCTCTTTTCAAGAGCCAAGAAATTACCAATCAATATTTCAGAAGGGTGGGGGCAGAGAAACCTGGCCTGGGGAGGAAGTAGCAAGTCTTTCAGTCTTCAGGCCAACTTTCCACGGCATTGGAATCACTCAGAACACACATGATAGAACAGGGAAAAGTCAGGATATCGGGGTTGCCAGGAGGACACGAAGAGGAAGTACTGGGGAGGAGGATACAGGGGGAAATGAAGTCAACTCTGCAAGCCCTTGTGGGTTCCCAACCATGCAACTGTGCCTGAACCAGCAGCTGGCATTCGTTTGTTTTTATTTACTTGATTTATAGTCCCTTCCTCACAGTGACTCAAGGCAGATTACACATAGGGGATCAGTACAATCAGTAAAATGGGACATTCAATGACCCATTGAATGCTCAAGATGCTCTGTCTTCTTGGTGCTTGGGGGGGGGTCAACAGTGGGAGGGTTTCTAATGTCCTGGCCCCACTGTTGGACCTCCTGATGGCACCTGGTATTTCTGGCCACTGTGTGATACAGAGTGTTGGACTGGATGGGCCTTTGGCCTGATCCAACATTGGCATCTCTTATGTTCTTATGACCAATGCATTTGGATTTCAGAAGTCTGGAACCACCAGAAGGAACTGAAGCATAGTATAACTGTTGTTTACATGACACATTAAGGAATACAAAATTTACATAATAGGACCTACTTACAGTAAACTATACACAGCCGCATAGACCATAGTTCCTAATAATCTACCCAAGTAAGTTTGTGAACTGTTTTCTACACTGCAACCCTATTATGTGTATAAAAAAGTCCTTCTGAATAATTCAGGGAGATGCTGCCAGGGATAAACCAGGAGGGACAACTGAAGACCGAGGGAGAAGATAAAGGTAGGTTGGTTGGTGGGAAGGAGAGGTGGAAAGGAACTTGTTTTACATAATATTGTGAATTCATATAAAGCCATTATTACTTAGCCAAATTGTTAAGTCCACTTAGACTATCTGCATCAACCTTGCTGATTTTGTTGCCATCAAGATGAAGTTCTGTCAGAGATGGGGGAAGACCTGCAGTAAAACATTGCAAAAAAACATTTTGTCACATATGATAAAGGAACACTGGTCCTATCATTATGTTTCACACTAGCAATAGGCTTGTATTTTGGCTTGGCAGAACTGTACAGTTGATTTGTGTTGGCTCAGTTGTACATGTCAGCAATGCATCTACTTAACAAGCAGTGCTGTTGGAAAGTTTGGTATAGTCTTGGCACAAATTTAACCCAGGAAATCCTCTCAGTGCCTTTCGATACTCGATGCAGTCTTGGGATGAGAAGATCCACATAGGCCCAATGGCCTTTTCCATTAAGCATATAGTAAACCAGTGCATTTATAATACTTAAATTAATTTTATTTACTTTTTTCATACAGCCTGCCTTACTTGCTGAGACTTTAAGTGTAAAACAACACAGATAAATCACATGAGACATCCAACAAAATATGTAATTGGACTAAAATCACAAAAATTAGAAGCAATGTAAAAGAAAATTATCAGACATGTATATCATAAATTTAAACAGTGCAGAAATGAAAGAAGAAAAGTTTGAGTCCAATGGCACCTTTAAGACCAACAAAGTTTTATTCTGGGTATAAACTTTCAAAAAGTATGCATGCACACAAAAGCTTACATTTGAGTAGGCCTGCTTTCTTATACTGAGACCATTTGTTCATCTAGACTTGTGTCCACTGCAACAGACAGTGGATCTCCCAGGTCTCACTATGAGATCTTTCCCAGCCCTGCTTCCTGAATACTTTTAGGTGGGGTAGGAAGTGTCTGCAGCCAAACCAGGTATTCTACTAATAAGGTATATGTCTTGCATTCAGAAATGCATTAGCAAATTTCTCTAAGAAAGTTGAGAGTCAGATTGAGCCCGCTTGTGCAATAGGGCGGGGTATAAATCCCCCAAATAAAAATAAAAATAATAATTAATAAACTTACAGAAAGTGGTTCACCTTAAATTCCATTCTATCCTGTGGGACTCATAATGAAACATGTACATGATTGGTTGTTATCCAATGGCTTTTCGCCACATTTGGAAGGTCACTTTTGGCAGTGGACAAAGGGGAGCAATTTTCACCTATTTTCCCTCCCACTGAAGATCTTCTCATTATGCCCACTGTTCTAGGGAAAGTCCTATTCCTTGACTTCCATTCTACTTGCAGTTCTTATTGGATATAAGCCCATGTTTATTAGCCCAATGTTGTTAATTATGGTTGGGATGGTTTTAATCAGAAGATTTTAGGGCTTTTCTGCATTCTCATTTTCTTTGTTTGTGTTTTCTGGTTGTGTTTTGGGGGAGGGGGAATCTGTTCCACACGTGTTTTGCTCCCTCTAGTGGTCAATTCAATATTACATTGCTTTATGTCTGACACATCTCCCTGCAGATTTAAAGGTTGTTACGCTGGACATAAAGTGTGTAATATCAAATCAACCACTAGAGCGAACAGAATACATGCAGAACAGGGGAAAACAGAAGTAACAAGTGAGGAAAATGAGAATGCAGGGAAGCCCTTATATAGTGCAACGCCACTTGCAAAATGCTGTGCAAACAGAAGAAATGTTATAACCAAACTACAGTGCAAACCCTATTTATCAGATCTAGGATAACCTTTTACATGCTCCCTTGGTAGCCCCAGTGACCCCATTAAAATCAAGTCTGCTCCAGTAAGTATAGCCATATGTTGGTTTCTGTTTCTTGATTGTTCCAGAATGCGACAGAAGAACCTTGGGGATTAGATGGCTTATGTAGTTGGTGCTTTTAAAAAATGTTAATTCCCCAATGATTTTGTGTCCCTGCATATTCATCCTGTGTGATCTCTCTCTCTCTCTCTCTCTCTCTCTCTCTCTCTCTCTCTCTCTCTCTCTCTCTCTATATATATATATATTTCTCCAACCAGTCTCCTTTTGTACACAGCACCTTTTGAAATGTTCCTTAGTAACAGACAAATAAACTGCCAAAGACAGCTGTGGTGCTGTGAATGAATGTGGGCTCATCTTGGGCTAGAGAAGACTGCAACCCCGCAACCACACAATTCTCCACTGCAAGGCAAAAGACTGAACAAGCAAAGGTGCCTCAGGCTGATCCATTGATAAACCAATGGCCATTTAAACAGCTGTTTTTGGCAAGGGCACTCAGAAGGAGAATGGTATAGGACAACTGTAGCACCTCAAGACCTGCAGTACCCAGTAAGGCAATTGTTGAAATCTCACCTCACATAAACAAAGTGATTGTAATTTCCAGGCAAATGCCTCTTTGAAGCCAGCTTTGGTTGTCTGCACAAGGGAACTTAGCAAGGTTAGATGGCTTTCTTTCCAGTGTTCAATAAAGAAAAAGGGGGAAGCCAAGGGAAAAAGGGAAAAATGGGCTCCAACGATCACTCCCTTCCCTTCATAGAAGGCTGTCATAGAGCTGCCTCCTCCCTTAAGAGAGCATCACTCAGAACAATTGAAAGAACCTCTGCCTTTTTTGTCAGAAAAAACAACCCGTCATCAGTACCATACAGAACAATACAATGCCAAAAGTACCTCAGAAAAGAGGACACTCTGCAAAAATGAGAAAATTTAAAAAAAAACTAACAAATTGGTTACTGCAAGAAAGCCATTTAAACAGTAACCAACTATACTATCAAAAAGACATTAACAATATGCAACATTTTGTTGTGGGTCCCCACTTGTATTTAGTATTAAGGTCAAGTATGATGTGCTTTCAAGTTCTAAAAGTAAAGTGATCATTTGTTCTAAGGAAGTTTATATATTTAAGATGATGATGGTTCACACAGCGTTCCAAATAGTGTTCTTACCTTTAGGGACAGAAGTTATGTTGGTATCTGAAATACGGATGTAGGAGAGTTTCTTCATCCCCTGAAAAGCTCCATTTTCTATACCTGAGCTCTTTAGCGGGTTGGTGCCTAGTTCTACAAAGAAAAACTGTGTGAACTGTGTAGTTATAGCAGTGACATTGGTTAAACTAACAAATCATTTCTCCACAATTCAAGCAATTTCATTTTACTTTGCAAAAAAATTAGCTTTGTGTTAAAGAGGAATTGTAGTTGTCCTAGAAAGATTATCAGTGCACTTGGAAGGGTTTAACTGATTTAGGATGCCACTAAAAAAGAGTTATAGGTCCCAGTCACATGGAGAATTTGCCGTGTGAGAGGCACGACTGCTGGGTGGATTAAAAGGGCGCGATCATACGCAACATCTGGCAAGCGGATTAAAAGGGTGCAACATCTGGCAAGCGTCGCGTGCCTGTCTCCAACCTGTAGCATCTGGCCGAAGATGTGGAGTTAAAAAGTAGCTGGGAAAGTGTAGTATTATCCAGAAAACGTGGTGTGTGGGCGGGCATCTGATCGCGGAAGCACTGCTTTCCCGTTGCATCCGGCGCCACTGCATGTTTTCTTGTAAGCCTCCATGGTATGCGCACAAACGTGCATGCGCACAAACGCGGTACTGCTTCATTGCCACGCTTCACCATCACTGTGTGATTGGCAGCTGACGGCCTGAGCATGGAGCCTCGGGGGAATGTCGGATCGTGATACCGCACTTCATTTTGCTCCGGAGCAAAAAGCCTCACTTCCCCCCCCCCCGGATTATCTCACTTGTGTGACCGTGACCATAATACTCTTCTAAAGTCCATTGAAGTCAGCGCTGCTTAGGATTGCACTATCAGTAATATACAGACAGTAGAAGTCCATGGTAGTTTCCCTTTACTTGATTGTATTCTCTTTTTTTAGGTCTGCTGTTTTTGATCTCCAAGAAAACAGGATTACTTGGAGCTGATATACTTGGTCACTGCCTTGGTACCTTCAGACACAGCATGCTTGGCCAACTCCCTAGGCAGCAAGAGGCACACAGCGGTCTGGATCTCATGGGAGGTGATGATGGAGCGCTTGTTGTAATGGGCCAGGTGGGAGGCCTCGGCAGCGATGCGCTCGAAAATGTCATTGATGAAGGAGTTCATGGTGCTCATGGTCTTGGAGGAGATGCCGGTATCTGGGTGGACCTGCTTCAGCACAGCGTTCCATGCGCCTCGGTGTCTAGTTATGCCGGCCACAAGACCACGGAGACGTCTTTGGACAGCGCTGGCTTTTCGGCTTGGAAATGGAGACGAGCACCACATCCCTAGAGTCAGATTCGACTGGCTTTTGAGCAAGGGGAACCTTTACCTATTCTCTTATTCACAGTATTCTATGAAACACACTCCACCAAAAGATATGTGAAGTTGGAGCATACTTGAGAAATGGAATGAAAGACTATGAACTTAATATTGACTTGCTCTCTCCATGATTTTTGTTATTCCTATCCCCACCTTTTCTATGTTGAGTATTATCAGCAAGTAGTAGTAGTAGTGGGGGGGGGATTATAAACTGACACAAAAAACATGCATGGGAACATGTATTCCCTCTTTCCATATATCAGTAGTTTAGCACCTTACTGACTCTTGCACAAATCCCAACACAGATATTGTTAGTTACACTTGCTCACTTTTTGTGAGCCATCTATTGTTGCATCATCCCCTAAGAGTGTCTATATCACCTGTTCAGGTAGGTTGCTGGACTTTATCATAATAAACTGACTTTTTATATTGTAACACAAGGTTCTTACAAACTTTATTTACAAACTGTGATGCATACCTACGACAATCACATTGTTCAGTCCACTGAAGACAGATTTCTTTATTTTGTTGATTTCATTCTCATGTGCCCGAAGCTCCTGCAAGCTTTTGGGCATGTTTTCTGGAAGCTCTTTTAAGTTGTTCTTAGAAATGTAAAGTCTTTCTAGTTTCTTCAGTGGAGCAAAAGCATTAGGACTGATTTTGCTGATTTTGTTATTTACAAGGATCAATGCCTATAAAATGGGAAACAGTAAAGTAAAATATTTTGTTAATGTCACTCAAAAATATGGTATCAAACGGAAAATGCATGCACTCAACAGAATACTTATTTTTTTCAGAATCATCATGTCATCTAATTCTTAACATGGCCAAATCTGTGGAGACTGGAGCCAAGAACAGACAAGACTGAGCTTTCTACAAACCTGAGAAAAATCCAAAGTTTGGAGAACTATCTGATATCCAAAGGGAGGGGAGCATTAAAATTCCCAAAATGATAGAAGCAGTGCTTGTAGCTTTAAGAAATGAATGGCCTCTCAATAGCCATTGTGGGGATTGCTAGGCAACCACAATGGTATTGCCATACTTCAAACCTTCTTTTCTGTCATCAAAAAGTGGGGGGCAGGGCCCTTTCCATGTCTTTTTTGACTCTTGTATCTACCAGGGCCAGGCTTGGCAACAACCAAAAGGCAACTTGCTACGACCCAACTTGCATGACTTATACAGAACTGGCTGCTTGCTAGTGTTCAACAACCACTTCATGAAAGGCAATCTGGTATAGTAGTTAGAAATTTAGACAAGGACCTGGGAGACAGGCTGCTCCAAGAAATCTAACTGACTTTCTCTTCAGCATGCAGCTCTCTGTAGACTTTCTCTGCTCAGCTGATGCTAACCAAACAGATTTCTTGGAGCACCCTGTCACTCAAGGCTCTCTGTTTCTACAAAGAATTAATGCTTCACAGTCCTTCAGCTGTTTGTACAGCACTTCTCAGCCTTTAAAAAGTGCAGTCCATCACAATGACCTTGGGCTGGTTCCATATGCTCAGCCTAACCTACCTCAAAGGATTGTTGTGAGGGTGAAATAGAGGAAAAGAGAATAATGTAAACTGTTTTTGGTCCCCACTGTAGTGATGATGATGGAGGTGCAGATAAACATTGGTTTGCTGGTGGATGGGAAGGAGACGAGGAAGCAAGGAAAGGTGAGAATATGGAGGCTGCCAGAAGGATAGAAAAAGGAAACCGTGTGGGGAGTGAGACAGAGGGGTGAATGAGATGCCTTCTCCAAGTCCTTGCTGGTTCCCTACCATCCAAATGGGACCAGTGCATCAGACAGTACCAAACAACTTGGCCATAGTTTTCCCATAGAAAGCCTGCTGAGGGAGGGTAGGAGGGGAAGATGAAGACAGGTGGGTAGGTAGAGTTAGGTTAACTGGTGGGTGGAAAGGATAGAAAGAGGAGTGACTATTGGGGCTTTCAGGAAAGCAAAAGAGGAAATAGTAGGGGAGGGGAAAAAAGAGATACTCCCTGGACCTACTTGTGGGTTCCCCACTTGTCAATATATCTAATTCTCAATGTGGCCAAATCTGTATTTACTTAAATCCAGAGACTGGAGCCATAAACGAACAGGTCAAGACGGTTCTTTCTATAAACCTGAAAAATGCCCCAAGTTTGCAGAAATCTCTGAAATCTTTAAAAAAAAAACACCCACCTTGGTGGATTAACCCCCCCCCCAATACATGTAGCACCTGAAGCTTTAAGAAATGAGTACCCTCAGTGCCTGTTGCTAGGCAACAACAGCGGTACTATCAACCTTTAAGCCTTGGTTTCTGTCAGTTAAAGGGAAAGGGAGGACTCTTTCCAGAGATGCCTTGGCCTTTGAGGGAGGACTCATTAGGGCCAGGCCAGGAAGAAACCACTAAACAACTTGCTGCCACCTGATTTACATGTCCAGCAGCTTGCTACTATACAACCACAGCCACCCTAGTATGGTATAGTTGTTAGAATTTCAGATTAGAATCTGAGGGGGGGAAATAAAAATATTAAAACAATATTTTAAAATATATAGTGGGAAAACAATTAAAAACAACAATTGAATGGACCACATTCATAGTTAAAACACAACATAGTTCTGTCATATACTTAGGTCAAAGGAAAGTGAACAATTGAGAACGTACGTTTAAAAGAGACCTCGTATTTTTCTCCCAGAGATTTCTAGGCTCCCATGGCCTCTGAATTTTGTCTTTTGTTATCATTCCACTCCCCTAAAACAATACCACAGAAGCCTCCCCCAGGGCTGTGCTGTCATTTCCTCCTTCTGCACTTTTTCATTGGCCATCAACTTACTCATTATTTCCCTCTTTCCATCAAATAAAACATTAGTTCCTAGTTGCCTAGTTTCAGAAAGCAAGGGATTGCACTGTGACCAAGGTAGAGTGGCAATGACCGGAGCCGGTATGAGAAATCTTAGTCCTGCTGAATCATGGTTGTTATATCTGAGAAGGCTGACAGGAGGTACATCCGTCTTTGCCATCTGACATGTACTCACAGGCCAAGTTGAATCCCAGACATGCAAGTGTGTGCATCCACACATACTCGTATGCCTGCTTGGCATTCCACATTTTCAGCTTCACTTTCAAGTTGGGACCTCGGCCATAATGTATGCATCTCCTCAGATGGGCAGCTAGTGGGAAAGCAGCAATACTCAAAGTGGGATTACTTTTTTAAACAGTGTTCTGTTTCTTATAAATGCACACCTTTCTCCTTTGCACTTAGGTAAAGGTAAAGGTTCCCTTGCTCGAAAGCCAGTCGAATCCGACTCTAGGGTTGCGGTGCTCATCTCCGTTTC
Source organism: Gekko japonicus (assembly GCF_001447785.1). Taxonomy (NCBI): domain Eukaryota; kingdom Metazoa; phylum Chordata; class Lepidosauria; order Squamata; family Gekkonidae; genus Gekko; species Gekko japonicus. The sequence goes on along the minus strand of NW_015168671.1, from coordinate 625,348 downwards.
AAAGCCGAAGAGCCAGCGCTGTCCGAAGACGTTTCCGTGGTCATGTGGCCGGCATGACTACACACCAAGGCGCACGGAACGCTGTTACCTTCCCACTGAAGTGGTACCTATTTATCTACTTGCAATTTCTTGCTTTCGAACTGCTAGGTTGCACTTGGATAATCAATTAATGAGTTGAATAGGAAAAAGATGGCTAATGGAGGGCACATGATAGAGGCATGCCATGCATGGAATGGAGTAAATGGATTCAGCAGTTTTCTCTCCTTCTCCCATAATGCTAGAACTCCAGGGCACCCAATGAAACTGATATAGGTAATAAATTCAGAACAGATAAAAGGAAATACTTCTACTGAACAGATAATTACATTGTGGAATTCACTGCCAGTAGCTGTAGAGATGGCCATGAACAGATTAGTGGAGGAATAGCTGTTATCGGGCCTATATGACTCATGGTTTTCATCAATTGTGTTCAGGCTGTATGTTTAGAGGTTTGATCCAGGCCTATTCTGAGAAAAATGTGCTGCTATGGATGCCAGTCCCCAGGTGGGAGTGGGGAATCCCCCGATTTTGGGAGCTCCTGCCCACCTCTAGCCAGCTTTTAGAGAGTGGGGGCCACACAGGCCTGAATCCTAAGTGACAATTCAGGCAAGCACAGCCCCTGGTCTCCAAAAGCATGTAAAGGGATGTTGGGGACATCCCCTCCCCCTCCAGGAATGCCTCCCAAAGTCCCCCGCTGGGGAGGAGACAGGACCTGGCAACCCTATGTGCTGCTTATTGATTGCATGCACCTGGCAGCCTTGACCGGCTGGCATAAGATACTCTTATCTAGTCTGCAGCTAACTACGCTGATTAACCAACTATGCCCTGACTGGCCAACAGGGCTTACAAGCCCTGTGCTAGGTGGCAACATCAAAGGAAGACCCTGGCCTCTGTGAGCTGTTTGTTGATCCTCCAGAGCAACTGGTTCAATCACTCTGTGAAACAGACTGCTGGACTAGATGGACAATGGGTCTGACCCAGCAGGGTTAATCTTGTGTTTTTAGACCACAGGGGAATTAATTTTCATTTCTCTCTGGCCATGTTTCCCATTTTTGGAGCGTACGCCGTTCATGGTGCTGCCTTAACACAAATACATTACAGATTTTATTAATGTGAGTTGAAGTTGGGGAAACCAGAGCACAAAAGACTTTAACTTATCTATTACCACTAAGTCAGTTCATGGCTGTTTTGGGCTTGATCCAAGCTCTTGGGCTATCTCCTTAGCCACTGGAGCATGGAGGATGTTATGTGAACTTACTGTATTATATGAAACTAGCAGTAAAGCCCGTTGTGATAGCAATACAACGGGATCTAGAAAGAGGCTCTGGGGCAGTGCTCTGGCTTTGGGCAAACAGTGTCAATTTGCTGTGGTGACCTCAGCAGGGTATAATGACAGAGTCCACTGTTTTCTCCAGAGGAACTGATCTCTGCTACCTGAAGAGCAGTTGTAATTGTGAGTGATCTGTAGCCTTCACCTGGAGATTGGCAGCAATTGTTACCCAGGACAAAATGGCTGGTTTGGAGGGTGGAGTCTATGGCATTCTACCTGTCTGAGGTCCCACCCCTCTGCAAACCCCACCCTCTCCAGGCTCCACCCCTCAAATCCCTAAGAATTTGTCAGCATGTAGTTGGCAACCCCATCTCCTTCCCAGCTAGCCATCAACCTACCATTATCTGTCCCTTTGACTTCAGCTGACTTCTGCCCTCCCTTCTGCAGAGCAGTTGTAATTCTGAGTGCTCTCCAGCCCTCACCTGGAGTTTGGCAACAATGGTTCCCTATGTGGGACTGACTGGTTTGGAGGGTGGAGTCTATGGCAGTGTACCTGTCTGAGGTCCCACCCCTCCTCAAACCTCACCCTCTTCAGGCTCCATCCCTCAAGTCTCCAGGAATTTCCCATCTGGAGTTGGCAACCCTATCAGGACTGGCCCCAATGTGTTGTATCCCAAAGGCCAAAGTAGGTGACAGGACCAAGCTTAGTTGCCTACCAACAGGCACTGAGGGGAATGTAGGGTTGCCAGCTCTAAGGAGGGAAATACCTGGAGGTTTGGGGGGTGGATTCTGTAGAGGGCCGGGCAACGGAGGCATCGGCCTTCCGTCGCCCGCCTTGCCCCCCCAATCTCGGCCCGGGCGACTGCGTCCCCCGCCAGCGGCCGCCCGACTCCAGACCCCCCCGCGGCCACTCCAGC
>NW_015168671.1:607427-622825 GCF_001447785.1 Gekko japonicus | reverse complement strand
CCACCCCCACCCACTCCAGGGCCGACATCCGGCCGCAGGGTCCGTTTCCCCCCACCCAACCCCACTCACTCCAGGGCCGGCGACTGGAGGTGCAAGCCTCCGGCTGCCGGGTCCGTTTCCACCCCCCCCACTCCAGGACCGGAGACAGGAGGCAGAAGCCTCCGGTCGCCCACTCCCTTCCCCTCCCCCACCACCCACTCCCAACAGGCACTGAGGGGAATGTAGGGTTGCCAGCTCTAAGGAGGGAAATACCTGGAGGTTTGGGGGGTGGATTCTGTAGAGGGCAGCATTGGGCGGGGGGGGGCGGAAGGACTCAGCAGGTGTAATGTCATAGGGTCTACCCTCCAAAGCATCCATTTTCTCCAGGGGAACTGATCTCTGTCATCTGGAGATCAATTGTAGCAGTGGGAGATCTCCAGGTCCCACCTGGAGATTGGCAACCCTAGGGGGAAGTCAGCTGCACAGCAGGGGGTTGAAGAGAATGGTTTGATGGCTGCTGGGCCAAGATTGGCAACAATAGTTCCCCAGGAGCCCCATCGTAAATGCACCAAACAATTCCTCAAGATTTTCCAAAACACTACTCTGTTTTGGGCTCCTGGGGAACTTTGAAGTAGCACCAAAGCTTTAAGATCTCTCCAGCTGTCACCTGGAGACTGGCAACAGCTTGTCTGGAGTGTGGGCAGTATGGCATTGTATCTGTCTGAGGTCCCCCTCTTCCTCCTCCTCCTCAGATTCCACCCTCAGCAGGCTTCATCCCTAAAATATCCTGGAAGTTTCCAACCTGGAGTTGGCAACCCTATCTGCCTGTCTGTCTTAAGTTTTACAACCCCCCCCCCCACAGCCTCTGCCTAGGGAGCAGCTGACATCATTCTCTCTCCCAACTGAAAATTCCAACTGCCTTGTGGGGGGGGGGTGAGTCTGAGGTGTGGAATGGAGTGTAGTCCAATCAGCTTCCATATGTAAATGACCTTGGAACGCTGGGCGGGACTGCACAAAGCAGCCAATGAACCCAGCCAGTGTCTTCCGAGTGGCAGTTTTTTCGGCCTAACACTAAAGAAGTGCATTTTAGAACTTTGGTCCCCACTACTCTTTTATATATAAGGAGAGATGTAATCCTTTCTTCCTGTCTACCTGCACTTTCACGTTGAGATGAAATGCACTTATGTTTGAAAAGTGCTTCAAGATGCTTGGACAACTGTACATGACAAACTTTTATTTATTATTTTGACTAGTAGAGCGCAGCTGTAGTGCATTTTTGGTCACTGAATGCATCATCTTATTTGTAAAGATGGGGAAAAACAGATGGCTCATATCTGTGTTTTGCTATCTAACCATTCTAAATCCTTTTATAATTAAACTTCTGCCAGCTATTGTTAAAATTGGCAAGAGGAAAAATATCATTTAAGAAAACAAAAAAATACACAAACAGCTGCAACGACATCCATTTCTGGAGGGAAAGCTTGAAGGAGAAGCAAAAAAAGAAGCAACTATTATTTTGAGCAGCTAAATGTGTTGTGTATTTTCTCCCCAGTGTATTTGATTTCCTGTTCATCATCAGTAAAATAAGAGGTATGCTTTGCAGATGGCTCCTCTGTGTATAGGATAGATGTGGATGGTTTCAATTTTGCATGCTAGCCGGCAGTGACCGGATTTGTGAGAGTACAAGGTCATACATAGTTCAGCACCAGCAAGAAGCCTGTCTCAAAAACATTTATGGTTGGTTTAGAAACCATGAGCATATGTTTCATTCTCCCAAGTCAGAACTACAAGGACTACCTCTGAAACAAACCAATGGCCTGTCAATTGTAGTTCTCATCCCTGAAAATTACTAATATGGTTTCTAATATTGTTCTCCATGTGTTTTACATCCTCACTCCACCACCCACACACAAATCCCTAGCTTCGATTTTCCCAATTCCTATGATTTGAGAGCATATTTATAGGATGTATGGTTGCTGGACAACTATGCTGTACAATCTGGAAGCGGCAGGATACTCGAATAGTGATCCCCCTGCCTCTTTTTTTCGGTTTAACTCTCACATTCAGGATAAACGTAACTGGAAAGACTGCAGCTACTGTCAGTATACCTTGATTAATTTAAAATGTACCCACACCCCTAGCACTTTCTGAAGTGGCTGATCTGATGTTATGATGGTGGGATGGAGGCCATACTCCATGGTACAGCATCTGCATGTTCCTTGTATGCAGATTAGCACAGGTCCAAGCACTGATATCTTCCGTTAAAAAGATCACTTAGTGGGTGATATGAATGACCGCTGCCCGAGGCCATGAAGAACCATTTCCAGCCAAGAGGAGATAATACTGATCTTGCAAGACCAATGGTCTGACTCTGTACATTTCTGCTTCATGTGTTTGATATGGATATAGAGAGGGGAAGAATTATCCCCAAACCCATCATCCTGAGGAACTGCTGTCAAATTAGTAATCCCTATCGTATGGGTACTTTCATTTGGGTAAAGAGCAATCCAAACTTTAATTTCCCCCATCAACAAACATGTCCAGCTTTCCTCCACAAACAAGGTAATTTGTTCTTCCCACTTTGCATTACAAAAAATCTTGGCCAATAAGACTGAAGGTTTGTCCTTAGCACTGCAGGTAATGTATATTATTATATAATCAGGAGATCTTATATTTCCATTTCTGGATACAATATTCTTGTGCATTCTTCCAGCAATTTATTTGAAATACTATACTTGCATTACAATATAGAATTATAATTGTGTTAAAATAATTATGGAGTTCTCTTGTGTGAACTGGAGTCTCTAGTTAGATTAACAAACTTGCTGGACTGATTTTTGTACTCTTAATTGTCTGAGTCCTTTGAGTTCTGGCAGGATTACCTTTCTCTTATGCTGCCTTCTTCTCTCCTTCTCACCAACCTGCCAACCTACCTTTATCTGTACCCCTGCCTTTAGCTTTCCCTCCTTTACTCCACATCCAGTCTCTGTCCAGGAAAACTATGGCCCAGTTATAGAATACCACCCACTCCCAGAATGCCCCCAAATCCCTGTGCCAGCAAGCCAAGGGGACTTGGCAACCCTAAGGACCACTGAGGGCTTTCATTTCTTAAAGCTACAGTACTGCTTCTTTTATTGGAAGGTTTACCCCCCCCCCAGTGTTTTTGGGTTTCTTTTTAGATTTCAGTGGATTGGGTTTTTTTGCAAACCTGAGGAATTTTTTTCAGATTTGTAGAATGATCTGTCTTATCTTTTCATAGCACCAGTCTCTGGATTTAAGTATCCACAGATTTGGCCATGTTGAGAATTAAATTGATTTATATCCTGCCTTTCTGCCCTCCTCAGGGTTCCCAAGGTGGCTCACAGATTAAAAACATGCATGATAAAAACCATTACAATTAAAAAACACACAATCAAGCTAAAAAAAACCATACAAAAATATTAAGATCAACAATTAAAAGAAAGGCAGGAAAGAGGGATCACAGAGGGAATACAAGATAAAATAAGTCTTTACCTGTTGGTAGAAGACAGCAACAGAAGGGGACAGAAAAGTATCTCTGCAGAGAAAGTTACAGAGTTTTGGTGCTACAACCAAGAAGGCCCTCTCACCTAATTTTAGAAGGCAAGGGAACCTGAAACAAGGTCTCAGAAGATGACTATAGCAGTCAGGTAGGTTCTTAAGAGAGTAGGGAGTCCTTCAGGTATACTGATCCCAAGCCATATAAGGCTTTAAAGGTCAACACTAGCACCTTGAATTGTGCCTGGACACATGCACATGCCTGGCTCTTCTCACAACAGCTACCACCTGTTTATCCAACAGTAGACCTGAGTCCAAGAATACCCCTGAACTACAGACCTGTTCCATCAAAGAGAGACCAACCCTATTAGAGTTGCCAGATCCCCAGTCTGGGCGGGGGTTCCCCCAATTTTTTTGGCTTCTGCCAGCTGGTGGCCAGCTGGCTGATGAGAGAAGCCCCACCCCCAAACAGGAACATCCCCAGTGTGATGGTATCACACAGAAGTGACCAGAAGTGACATAGAGAGTACTCCATCTTTCTGTGTTATACCTCTGAGGATGCCAGTCACAGCTGCTGGTGAAATGTCAGGGCCTACAATGCCAAGACCATGGCCATACAGCCTGGAAAATCTACAAAAACTAATGAAGTCTGGCCGTGAAAGCCTTCAACAACATATTGACCAGAAGTGACATCTCGTCAGGATGTCACACGGTGACACTCTGGTTTTGGGCAAACCTATGGTTTTAGGACAAAAAACCCGTAGAGTATTATTCAAAATGCAGAGTGTCACCCTGTGATAGAAACCTTGCCAGAGACAAAAATAACTAATTCTACCCTCCCACAAGGAGCTGCGGTGGCTCAAGTGGTTAAGACGCTGAACTGCAGGCTGTGGAAGGTCAGTAGTTCAGCAGTTCGAGACCCGAGTTGCCGCATGACGGAGTGAGCTCCCGTCTCTAGTTCCAGCTCCTGCCAACCTAGCAGTTTGAAAGCAAGAAATTGCAAGTAGATAAATAGGTACCACTTAGGTGGGAAGGTAACAGCTTTCCGTGCACCTTGGTGTTTAGTCATGCCGGCCACATGACCACGGAAACATCTTCGGACAGCACTGGCTCTTTGGCTTTGAAACGGAGATGAGCACCGCAACCCTAGAGTCGGACTCGACTGGCTTTCGAGCAAGGGAACCTTTACCTTTACCCTCCCACAGCAGACTTCTGAATCCCCGCTAATGTTATTCCTGGGTAGCTCCCCCCCCCCCCGAACAGCATTGGGTAGATCAGGGGTTGCAGTTGGAGTGGGGTGAAGGGACATTCATGCTTCACTGATGGAAATTCTTCTGAATGGTCATTTTTGGTGTGATTCAAGCCCAAATTACCTAATCAGTGCAGCTGTGGCAGGTTTATCTATATATAAGTATTTCTACTATAATGGATATTCATGTTAAAGAGGAACATACAATACCGTGTTTAATTGAAATAATTATACAATTGTAGCTTTTTTCCTAACATCATATGTTGCTCTAATTGTGGTGGTAAAAGTTATTGGATGAGAATTGAATAAAAGTGAGGTGATACCGCTTGGCATCTATAGAACCTTCCATGATGCTTCGCACCCCCCCCCCCGATGATTCATGTGTGGTCCACAACACAGCTTGCACAGAGGTTGTGCAGGTTCTTGGACCTGAGATGTATATATATATTGCAGTAAGATTCATGTTTACATGCTTACTAAACAGTCAAGTGAACACATCTAAGAAACACAGACTGATCACATTTCCTAGGCACAAATTTGCTGTGAAGTTGCTGTGAAAAATATCGGTTTTCTAGATCTCATGGTAAGCAGGGGCAATAGTTTGCCACAGATGACTATACATATCATGTTTGCTTCCCACAGACTAGCAGCCACACAGAACCAGTGGGTGCTTTGATAATGAGATAAAGGTACAGAATCAACTTACTAGGCATTGGTTAAGACAGTAGAACAATAATTTGAATGAATAAATACAATTTACAGTTTATACCTCATCACAGCAATAGTTTCCTTTTCTTGAATAATGTAAATTTTATCAAGCTAGCAGGATACTCTGGAAAAATCTACTCCTCTGCCCTCCCCCTCAACTCTTTTAAGCTTTTACAATAAATAATTGGAAACAGATTTTGCACAGAGCAGGACAGACAACCCCTGAGGGAATTATTCTCTGTCAGAAGTAGAACATGAAAGGCATGCAGAAATTCTTCTACCATAGCAGTCAATATTACCATAGGCAACAAACATTTAAAAAAATACAAGAGGACTATGAACCACATGCCGACTCTGTAGTATAACTGACCAACTGTACCAGCTATGTGTGTGCAAGCAAGCAGCCTTCAAAGTAAACCCTGGAAAACATGATTATAGATAAAGCAGTTTTTCACGTGTGAATTGGGCAGAAATGACCCAAACTTCTGTCTGACTACTTAACCTTTGCCTTAAAACAAAACAAACAATTACATGTGCATCTGTCATATGATAACCCCTCCCCCCTTTGTCACTTTCAAGAAACTGCCACTGTGGTCAGAGGTGGGAACAGAGCTGCCATAGTCTATTGTGATTCTGACTCCCTTGACAGGTATCCTGTTCAACAGACATTGTATTCTGATTATTTGCATCTAGTTCTGGGTTCAAAAGATGGAACAGGAATTATGAATAAGGTAGATGGGATGGGAATCAATGTGACTGAGAAGCTCTTGATTCTGGTGTTGCCTCCACATTTTGATTTTGGAGCACTCTAATATATTTTTAGCTAACAAGAAGAGGGCAGCATGGTATAGCCCGTTCTAATCAGATCTCAGAAGCTAAGCAGGGTCGGTACTTGGATGGGAGACCACCAAGGAAGATCTTGCAGAGGAAGGCAATCGCAGACCACTTTTGCTTCTCACTTGCCTTGAAAGCCCTTTGCTGGAGTCACCATAAGCCAGCTGTGACTTGATGGCACTTTACGCACAGAACATGAAGAAGAGGCCACAGACAAGGTATAGAACCAACTGATAACTTTTGTAACCACAAAGATACTACAGGAAGGAACCTTGGACTGAGCTGGCTGCTAGCTGGCTGCTAGCAAAAGCCAAATGGAACTGAAAGTGCAACTGCTCTGAGACTGAATCTCAGCACTTCCTAGTATGGCATTCCAGGAAGGCCAATACACTATAACCCTCCCCCTTAGCTCACAGTTGTGGTTATTTCCAGCTTCTCAGAGGTAAGAGGGGGTAATTTGGGGGGGGGGACAGGAGCACCTGAAAGTAGGAGACCCCTGCCCGGACCAGGGGGTCTGGCAACCTTAGGCTCTAGTGCTACTTGCAGCCAACTCAGATCATGCACTAGGGCTGACGGACTCCCACTTAATGGCTCAGAAGGCTCTGGCACTTTTTGATCCATGTTATGTTCTATGTTGACATATCTTTGGGCCACAGGTGGCTTACCATTCCCTGATGCTGGTACTTTCAGAGAAAAGTGGCAATCTTGGTCTACGCCCCCTTATCTGGTTCACATTTTATCATAACACATGGTCATCTGATGGCTCGCAGTGCAATTTGAAGCACCCTTCTAAGTCCATTGAAGTCAGTGGACTTAGAAGGGTGTAACTCTGTTTAGGATTGCCCTGTGAGACACCAGATGACCATGTGCTATGACACAGTCTATCACTGTCAGTCTGTTATGCTAGTGGCTCTGTCACTTGAGTATGCTGAGCATGTTGACCTGATTCCATTTAATTTAAGTAGGGTTATTTTAATAACAATATCAGGACTGGCATTCATTTTTCTAGCAAATTTTTCTTCCATTTTGACAAATATACTATGTGCCTAATCCTGCTAAAACCCGAGTTCAGTCTGTGTCCACAGAGAATTCTAGTTATGTCACTGAAGGCTGTAGTCCTTTAGTTCAGACTATAAGCCCAAGAAGAATTCCCCTTTCCCTTATCTTCTGCTATTGCTGTGATTCCAAGTAGCAACTCAGTAGACTCAGTAGAAGTCAGTGGGGAGGTGTGGGGAGAGAGGGTTAGGACACTATCAATGATATTGTCCCTCTCAATGCCATTGTTAGCAACACACTGGGATTCCAACAATTTCCAATTGATTGCATTCAGGGAAACCCAATTTACATGCTAACTGATCAATAAATAGTTTGGTTTCTCTACACCTGATTAAGGGAACCCATCACTGCACACATCTCACAGAAATAGATCTCTGTTTTCCTTATTCCCAAGGAATAAGGTATCCCAATCTGTGTAAGCACAAGGCATTAGAAAGGGCCATTATATGGGGCAGGAAGTACATATATATATCTCATGTTTCCACAAACTCTGTGCCATGCAACTTTTTGATAGACTGAAATAATATGTACACAATGGTAATATAATAATACATAATTTTCTAATAATGATGCATAATTTTCATGAGGCACAGATGAAAGACTGGAGATGTTAATAGTGCCTGTGAGGTAATGTTCGTTAGGACTTCCTGGCTAGTTTTGCACTAGTACAGTATCCCAGTGGCAGTAAACTCCTTGATCCTTGAATTAAATTACAAACAAAAATCCCCTGCCTGTTGGAGCATGCTCCTGGTTGGGATCAAGACCCTGTGGGATTTATTACGATTCTGCAGGGCCTGCAAAGCAGAGCTGCTCTACCAGGCTTTTAGCTGAGGCAGCGGATGTCCAATTAACACCGGCCTTTCCTGTTCAATCTGCTTGGTCTATTAATTTGTTTCAACTGCCTTAGGGCACTGCCTATACCAACCGGGCACCAGTATCAGTCAACTCTGGTTACTCTGAGAGAAATGTGGTGCCTCACCTGACACTTGCAGCATTGCATTGTAGTTAGAAATTTTAAGATGCCATCAAGTATAACTTAATGTATTCTGATGAAGTGGTATGATGTTTTTATGAACTCTTATTTATGGTTTTACTATGTGTTTTGAGCTTCCCTGAACCCACTTGTGGGGTAGGGAGGGATACAAATAGAATAAAATAAATAAATAATCTAGCTGGGTTGCGAGTTGTAGTTTACGTATATTAAAAAGAAAAAAAGAGGGAGGAGACTCTTCAAACAAACAGACAAAACAGAAGTATGGTGTAACATGTAAGTGGGAAAATGTGCAATAAACCACCTTGAGCTGGCCTTGACAGGGAGGGCGAGGTAAAAATCCAATTAAAAAAAAAAATCCAATAAATAACCGAAAACGAGAAATATATTCAAATAGTATATACAATAAATGCCAATTTTCACTACTATCACAGTACATAAATAGTATCAGACACATAAAAGAAAAATACTGAAATAACTAAGTAAGAAATGAAAGGTGATTCAAATACAATTAATCTAAAAGTTCAGAGGGAAAAATTCCATAACAGTATGCTAGCAACTTTGTTTTGAACATTTTCCTTTGAATGTCCATACTGATTCCTTTTTTAAAAAGTTATCAAGAAAAAAAATAGTTTTTTTACAAGCTGTAGGATTTATCAGCTGTGACACATACAGATAACAACAAAAACTGAATAGAAATTTGTTAGAACTTACATGAAGGTCTTTCAAATTCTTGAAATCGCCATCCCTGATTTCAGTTATTTTGTTATTCTGTAAGTCCAGAAGAGTAGTATCTGAGGGAAGATCCTTTGGAACTTGATCCAGGCCTATAATTATGTAATAAAGATAAACAACTTATCATAAAAGAACCAAGATGTTTGAAAGAACAATTGAAGCTGCCTTATATTGAGCCAAAACAGTTGATCTATCAAGGTCCATAGTCTTTACTCTGACAAGCAATAGCTTTTCAGGGTCTCCAAGGTCTCACAGCAACTAATACCTGATCTTTTTAATTGATGCTGACAATTAGGGGTGAATACCGTGCTACAGATGGTTACAAAGTATCTCAAGTAATTTTTATATATTTATTTTTATATATTTATTCATTTTAGTATATATTTTTATTTTTTTCTATATTTCTTACAAATTATTCACCATAATATTAATTATCACATAAACATTATCACATAGAAAGAATCATATATCCAATAACCAATAGGGTCTATTTTGGGTATTTATTCGGCTCGGTATATACCAAGCACACATCCCTACTGACAATTGAACCTGTGACCTTCTGTATGAAAGCAGATGCTCTACCACTAGGGATGGACATGAACTGGGAAAACGTGGTTCATTTTTGGTTTATGGTGTGCCTGGTTTGTGAGCCATGAAGCATCACAAACTTATATGTGCCAAATGAACTAGTTTGGTTCATGAGGTTCATGGGGCAGTAGAACACCCCCCTCCTCTACCTGCCATTCAAGGTTTGTGAGGATTGGATTTACAGGGTCTGAGTTACACACACACACACCCCGGTGCCCCCAGGAAAGTGCTTTCTGGGGAAATAACAGGCACAGATTCAGAAGGTTCAAGAGTGTATAGAACAGACCCTGCACATGCTAGAGACATCAAACTTGCAAGGGACCTCCCCCTGATGCTCCTCTACCTGCCCTCCAAGTTAGATGCCAATTGGACTTTGGGAGTCTGAATTATGACCCCCCCTAAAAGATGCTCCAGGAAAGTGCTTTGGGGTGAAGTATCAGTAGCAGATTCAAAAGTATATAGAATGTACCCCACACAAGCTACACACACCAAACACACAGGCTGGAGAATTTCGGTAAACATTTTGATTGCGCAGAGACAGTCTGTCTGGAAATGTATCCATTCACAAACCACCACGAACAGCCACCAACCACTTGAAAGTTTGTGGAAAGTTCATGCCGGTTGACTTGCCATGAACTCCAGGTCACAAACTATGAACTGCCCAAAATTCATCATGAACTTTAGTTCGTGAGCCAGTACTTGCCCATCCCTATCTACTACTGAGCTACAGCTCCTCCCCAAGGTCAAGAGCTATCCATATTGTTACAAAGAGTGTTCCATCATATAAAAATAGCATGAAAAAAATCTATTTTTGTACCTAATACATCTGATCAACAATAGTCCAGTTCTCCCCATTAATGGAACTCAATCTTACGACCCCATTGAAGATTCTCTGCTTTTGCAGCATTCCCCATCAATGTGTTTTATTAGCCACAAAAGCATTTCTTTCTTTCAGATCTCACATTGTGAAAGCATTTTATGAAAGCATCTCAACTTATATTTCCCCCCGTTCCTTTTCTTAGATCAGTCACATGTCCCTTGGGTTTCTGTTCTCCTCCCTTTTGAACAAGAGTGCACAATGTCAAATCAAGATTTAAATGCACTGATTTATATTTGTATATTCTAATTATGGTCAGACTCTAAACTGTAATTCTAGATGATGATCAGGGACCTGGTGCTGGAAACTTTCCAAATGCTTTTTCTTAACTGCAACCAATAAGAATTACTTTAAGAACGGCTATGTTTGGATTCAGTTTCTAGATACATTTCTGAAGAGAGCAAATTGTATATAATCAGAGTAGTTAGAGCAAGAATGTGTCTCTTATGATTTATCCGTCTCCCACTACAGTAAACAGCTAAATTATCACTGAGTGTAATGAGTAAAATATCCAAGTATAATTAAAGTATCTAGCATGATTTTAAAAATTAGACTTTTTCATCTGTCAGTATTCTCATATATATTCCCAACTAAAACGTTCAGTTTATTGGATCTGTAAAAACAACACTTCTAATGAAATTTCATAACTAAATTCTAGCCTCTTCATTTTGAAATTGTAATTATATCCTGTGGGAGGGGATTGACAATGAAGAACAAATCTCTGGTTTAGTATGATTGCCAGGAGAACATAAAAGAGCTTAAATTAAAAACACTTGTGTGATGATTCTCAGATAACCTAGATGAAGCAATGGAAATAACTATTTAGAGTTAAATAATACCAGCTAGCTTCACCCAAGTTTGCTTTTTTGTTATAAATCATTCTAATAAAAACATCTTGCATGCCAATAGGGTACATTATTTCTGATTTCAACAGAATCTGAAAACCTAGTTGCACAATTAATAAAGAAGAAGAAGAAGAGATTGGACTTATATCCCGCCCTTCACTACCCAAAGGTGTCTCAGAGCAGCTTACAAACTCCTTTCCCTTCCTCTCCCTACAACAGACACCCTGTGAGCAATGCTCCCTCTAAGCCGTGGAGTCTTGTGAGCAAAACTTCTACTTTGTGAGCTACTGGCATTAAAGCTGTGAGCGAGCGATTTGGCTGCTGCATAAATTAGTTTGCTCTGGAGCCATCCTTCCTGAGCTAAGGTAAAAATATGTGAGCCAGAGGCTAAAAAACTGTGAGCTAGCTCACACTAACTCAGCTTAGAGGGTACACTGCCTGTGAGGTAGGTGGGGCTGAGAGAGCTCTGACAGAAACTGGTCTTTTTCAAGAACAGCTGTGCAAGAACTATGGCTTGCCCAAGGTCATCCAGCCAGGTGCAAGTGGAGGAGGGGGAATCAAACCCAGTTCTCCCAGATTAGAGTCTGCGCACTTAACCGCTACACGAAACTGGCCAGAAAATGCATACAGTTATTTTAAAATATCTATTTAAAGTGTACTTATAAGAATGTATGCTCTAGTGTTTTCAGTAACTCCACATAAAATAATAATTCCCTTAGCTTCCATCACTTTCTAATGTGACAAAGTTATGGGGCCCAGAGTTGGATTGTTCACACACATGCTGCTTATAATGATGGTAGGCATTTTGCTATTCTTTAAGAACACCAGTGGGGAGACACCTAGGGTAAAGTAAATAAATATAATAAAATAACAGAAGAAAAGACTTATAGTAGTCTTAAGGAATGTTGGTGATCATTCAGTACCATCACCTGATCTAGGACAGTATACCTTGGATGACCGCCCACTGTGGGGACCTTATGCTGTCCTGTAGGATTACATTTTCCTGTTCAAATGGTACATAAAGCCATAGTGTGTGTTCACATGCTGATTTGGAATGAGAGGCAATGAATAACAGTTTTGAAGACATGCTACTGGAAACAGAATGTGCACTTCTTCCCTAAAATTCATCTAGCTCACCTTTGGAACATAGGGCTGTGGTAACTTAGAGACTGGATATAAACATACACATTTGGGGATGTGGACTGTGGAATAGCACCTTGGGACGGTATAGAGTAAGATAAGCTTTGACTTATTTTTGCCTTTCAATTACAACCTTACCATGTAGTCTCAATCACATCTTCCCTCTTTCCCATCCCATGCCTGACCCCACTGTATTGATACTTGTGGGTAGGTAGTAGGTGATACTTGAAGGCAGGGCTCTAGTCGGGGGGGAGCTCTCAGGTACGGAGCTCCGGAAGAGAACCTCTAGGGGGCAGGGCGGTCACGTGGTGAAGCCCCGCCCCCTTCTTTACCCCGCCCTCTGCTTCGATCCTCATTCCGTTTGGGAATGAGGATGAAGCAGGAGGGTAAGTAGCCGGGCCTTCTGACACACTTCCGGTGATGTCAGAGGGTGTGGCCTTCTGTCACTTCCGGTGATGTCAGAGGGCGTGGCATATGCAAATAAGTTATGCTAATGAGTTATGCTAATGAGCTCCGGCAGCTCTTTTTCTACAACAAGACCCCTGCTTGAAGGTATCATAAAGAGAGTCCATTCCCATTTACATCCTGTGAGTGAGTGAGTAAATCAACCTCTATCCTAAGCTTTTTTAAAAAAATTCTGAGAGTAAACAAAGTTATACAACATAAAATGGCAAGAGAAAAAGGGAGTAAGGGTAAGGAATGTAAAAAGTTCAGTTTGTTTCATAGTAAAAGGGGACTTTGGGGAATGCAGTGAAGTAGTGAGACAGAAAGGTAGAGGAACAGATGACTGATTGTCAGCTTGGCTGAGAGCATCCTGAAGATCCTCGAACTGGGCTTTTCTTGCCATAGCGTTCCTGTCTCTTTCTCCACCTCATTTATTGTGGCTGACCAGGTGGCTTGAGTATATAATGGTGATTTGCTAGCAGCTGGGCATGCAATGGACCTTGGGATAGCATCCAGGGGCTCAGCTTGAAAGTTTTTGTTGTTGTTGTTCTTCAGTTGCACAGTCAAGTCCGACTCTTCGCGACCCCATGGACCACATCACGCCAGGCCTTCCTGTCCTCCACAGTACTCTGGAGTTTGCTTAATTTCATGTTCGTTGCATCGATAACACTGTCTAACCATCTCATCCTTTGCCGTCCTCTTCTTCTTTGTCCTTCAATCTTTCCCAGCATCAGGGTCTTCTCCAGTGAGTGCTCCCTTCTCATTTGGTGGCCAAAGTATTTGAGCTTCAGCTTCAGTATCTGGCCTTCCAGGGAACAGTCAGGAAAGAACAAAAGCAGCAGACTAACTGGGTTTATGAATGAACTGTTGTTATGTATATCTGATATATTACCCAGGGTTTCCCATGATGTGTGAACTGTCAGACAAAGTAGCTGTAATATTGGTGGGGAGTTAGAGGAAAATATGGCAAACAAGGAAGGTAATAAACAGCCTCCTCTTGCCTGCTGTTTCTGTTCTCATTCTATTCTTCTTTGGAAAAGGTAAGTAGTAGCTGGGTTTTGTATACACCTTTGTCAGTCCATCCTAACTCCCACTGTCTTGCTACATTATTGATAAAACAAGCTGCTGATTAACTGGAGCTCTTGGCTCTTCCACAGGAACCTACCCTATTTAAACAGGAGCTTGGTCTGAGATGGGAGCTGAAGGGCTCTTATCCCCTGACTCTTAGCCTGTTACTCACAGCCTGTGGACTGAATGAATGTCAAATCCTGGATGTGATGAGCTGCGGTGGTCGGGGAAATCTTGCCTCCCGTATGTGGACAGAAGCTGAGCCTGGGCCTCCATTTTTATACAGGAGGGGATATGCCTTTCTGTTGTCTGTCTAATACCAGGTGATAGCTGGTTGTCTTTATGTTTATGTCCCATCCAGAGCCAGATGAGAGCTGATCTCTAGGCTTGTCTGCCCTATCCAGATCCAGGTGAGAGCTAGTATCTGGATTGTATTTGTCTTACCTGCTGGCTGGGGATGTGTCTGGAGGAGCTGAATGAGGAAAGGGATGGTGCCACTATCAGTAGGTTGTGAGGGGAGATACTGTGGTAGGAGAAGAACAGGCCAGGCAAAGTGTAATGTATCCGCCATTACCACGTGCGCGACCGTTGGGCCATGCGGTCCAGCACAAGCCCAGAGCTTCGTTCCTGCAGAACAATAGCGGAGCGGATCCTAGCCCGCACCAACCAGAGGGCCAGGTCCGCGGCCGAGAGCCAATGGGACTCTCGGCCACTGTAAATAACCTATAGGGTCACTAGGAGGTGTGTTTTGGTGGTGGGTCTCTGGACATATATACCGGCCTGCGTGCCGGGGGTTCTTGTCTTTGTTCTTCACTAATAAAGTACTCTTTGCTGAAATCACTCCACGTTTCGAGTACTTTTCACTGGCGACGAAGCCTTTCAGCAGAGATCTCTCCCCCCCCCCAAGATATTTTTACAGGATACCAATGTCTTGGTGGGTTTCTGAGCATATATACCGGCCTGCGTGCCGGGGTTTCTTGTCTTGTTCTTCACGTAATAAAAGTACTCCTTGCTGAATCACTCCACGTTTCCGAGTACTTTTCACTGGCGACGAAGGTGGGATTCTACCTCTCTTGAACAAGACCCGGAGGAGACCCTGCAGCACCGAGCACCGAGCACCGATCGTCACCGCCGCCGCCTGCCGCCGCCGGAATCATCGCTCCATCGCTCAATCGCTCAGCGCCTCGCTCCGTCAAGACCTCGGCCGAACATCACGTTAACCGCCTCTTCGCTTCACAGCGCCCATTTTTTTTTTGTTTGTTTATTACTCACCCCACTGCCTAACTGTTTCCCTGCCTGAGCTTGTGGACATGGGGCGATTTCGCACTAGAGCTGCCTCGTGGCGCAGTCGCCGTTTGCCCCGACACA
>NW_015168671.1:607185-607312 GCF_001447785.1 Gekko japonicus | reverse complement strand
AGCTCAGTGGCAGAAGTAGCCAGGAGCATTTGAACTAGCTCAGGCAAGTTCACCAGCTGCAACATGGTTGAAGGAAGTGGGTAAGACTGAGTTCGGATGGCAAAGATCTTGAAATTTCACTTGAATA
>NW_015168671.1:561835-604135 GCF_001447785.1 Gekko japonicus | reverse complement strand
GGACGATCCCGTGGACCTGGAGCCCACCGAGCCAGGCGAAGAGTCAGCCACCGAGCCAGCGCGACAGGTCCCAGACTCCGTCCCTGTCCAGGCCAACCCAGAGCCTCCGGAGCTGCCACTACCAACGCCACAACCAACCTCCCCGCCCCGGGCACCCGAGGTACATCCGACAGGCGCCCCGGAACCACGCCGCTCCACAAGGACTCGGAAACCCCCAACACGCCTACAGGACTTTGTGTGCGGGTAGCCTGGACTATGGGGGGAGGGGTGTAATGTATCCGCCATTACCACGTGCGCGACCGTTGGGCCATGCGGTCCAGCACAAGCCCAGAGCTTCGTTCCTGCAGAACAATAGCGGAGCGGATCCTAGCCCGCACCAACCAGAGGGCCAGGTCCGCGGCCGAGAGCCAATGGGACTCTCGGCCACTGTAAATAACCTATAGGGTCACTAGGGGGTGTGTTTTGGTGGTGGGTTTCTGAGCATATATACCGGCCTGCGTGCCGGGGTTTCTTGTCTTGTTCTTCACGTAATAAAAGTACTCCTTGCTGAATCACTCCACGTTTCCGAGTACTTTTCACAAAGCAAAGAGACAGCAGACATTTTCTTGCTGTTGCCCTTTCAGTTCATCTTCCAGCCAGTGTAATGCATTTAAATGCCAGGTCAGTTACAGGTAAAGTGGCAGTCATCCACGATTTAATTCTGGATGAAAGAGCTGACCTCGTATGTGTCACTGAGATCTTGTTGGGGGAAGGGTGTGGTGTCAACCTTTCCCAACTATTCCCCCCAGGGTACTCAGTGATGCATCAGCATAGGCCTGGTGGGAAGGGAGGTGGTATCAGTATAGTCTATCAGGATTCCATCCCTCTAGCTTGATGCCCTGTCCAGAACTCTGCTGGGTTTGAGAGTGTTTATCTAGTGGTGGAGGTTCAAAACAGGACTGGGATTCTGTTTGTTTATTACTCACCCCACTGCCTAACTGTTTCCCTGCCTGAGCTTGTGGACATGGGGCGATTTCGCACTAGAGCTGCCTCGTGGCGCAGTCGCCGTTTGCCCCGACACAAACATGTCAATTTCACACCCAAAGCTGCGGGGCTGCATTTTGACTCGCAGCGTCACCCGATTTCCTCCGCAGTTTCGTGATCCTGGTTTTTGAGGATCACGAAACTGCAGAGGAAATCGGGCGAAGCTGCAAGTCAAATGCAGCCCCGCAGCCTCAGGTGTGAAATTGACAAATAGTGTCGGGGCAAACGGCAGCTGTGCCGCAAGGCAGCTCTAGTGCAAAATCGCCCATGGTCTCGGACATGGTATTGTGGACTCCTAGGCTTGTTGTCTTGAACTTTGTATATGCTCTCAGTATCTATTAGCAACGTCATTTTTCAGCCTGTTAATCATGCACAAAGCCTTGGCTTTTCCTCAGATTTCCTTTTCTCCTTTGATCCTTACATTCAGACTATAAAGACCAAGATTTTTGCAACAAAAATAGGAAAAATATAGCCTTTCCTCTCTACTGATTCTCCCTCTCTACTGATTCTCATTCTTGTAATCACCCATCTTGACTACTGCAACTTTTTTTCTATTTAGCCCTTCCTTATCACCAAAACCTCCTCACTTCTACCAAAACCACTCATCTTTCATTGTGCAGACCTTAAACCCCTCTTATTAAATCCTTGAACTGGCTTCTTTACTGCTCCTAGACTGAGCACAAGTGTTTCTTACCTTCCGTTCTCTATCCCCCCCCTTATCTCTGTACCTTCCCATCCCAATATATCACCAGTAGTAATCTTAGTTCCTCCACCCAACTCATCACCCTGAGTAGTCATTGGACACAGGAGTCATGCCTAATGCAAAAGTCTTACAGGATGCCAAAATGTGTCTCAGCATCCTATGCATGTCCAGAATGAAAAATTGCTTCAGTACTTTGATACAAAATATCAACTCCCATGAATCTGAGGTTGTGAAAGACTAGCTGTTTTATTAGGTGTGTATGCCAAGTGCCGTCAAGTCGCAGCCGACTTCAGGCAAGCCCAGCAAGGCACTTTCAAGGCAGTGAGAAGCAGAAGTGGTTTGCCATTGCCTCCCTCTGCAGAGTCTTCCTTGGTGGTCTCCCTTTCAAGTACTGGCCCTGCTCAGCTTCTGAGATCTGACCAGATCGGACTATACCATGCTGCCTTCCTTCCATTGTATAAGTAGCTACTATAAATAGTTTCTCACAGCTAGAGTCTCTTAAGCTCATGGTTTTGGATTAGTTATTGTTACAATGAAGCATTTGTTGCTACAATTTTGGTATTTTCCAGACTGCAGCCACGATTGTCAGTGTCATGGAGGTTCCAATGATCACGCTATTGGTGCAATCAGTTCACACTAACATTTTTCCTTGATTTTCCCCCACCAGTCTTCTGTCCCTTCAGATTCACATTTGAGGAAGGTTCTCTGCCCCCCCTTTTTTTTGCACATGTGCTGAAGCGCTGCAGCAGCCTCATGGAGATGATCACACTTAAAGAAGCTGCATAACCGCCACATCCCAATTCCCTATGGGTTAGTCACCCCTTTATCATCCACCCTGAGCTCCCAGCTTGCTAATAGGTGATTTCCCTTGCCCCTCACCCCATTCCCAAAAAAGCCCCCAAGGGCCAGGGTGATGTCACATCTCCTGGCTGGGTCTCAGCAGTGCCAGCTTGCTTCCCATGTTCCTGGGTCCAGGTAAGCTTTTTCTTTGGGGTAAGCTGATGGGTGGCAGAAGGGGGCTGGAGGAACAGGTGGTGCCTGCCGCCACCAGCCCTGCTCAGGACTTCCCATTGCCCCTCAGCTCTGTTGCACCTCCTCCCTCCCACTTGGCTCTAAGAAAGATGTCTGTGGAATGAATGAATGAATGAATGAATGAATGAATGTTCCCCAAGCGGCAGCAGTGGCTGCTGCTGCTCCCAGCATTCTGGTTGTGGCAGGTGAGCATGAAGAACGTGTGACTGACTAGAGTGGTCCCTGAAGGATCTAGGAATATCAGGGGTTTCAATGAGAATGAACTGAGCTGCCTTGCCAGGCATGCCTTTTAATGTGATCCTACACCTCCAAACGATCTGTGCTATGCATCCTCCATCAGATTGACCCAGTCTTGCCAAGAAAGACTAAAGAATGATTCTAAAATGTGTTTGAAAATGGCGCCCAGCAGGGGTCATTTCGTAGAAAAAGAGGTGCGGGAGCTCATAACCCATTAGCATAACTTATTTGCATATGCCACACCCCTTGACATCACCAGAAGTGTGTCAGAAGGCAACACCCACCGCTCAGGCTCCACTGGACTGTTTGGGATTGCTAGCTATTGGGGGGGGTGAACGTGCAGATCTGTCCTGGCAGAGGAGGGAGAGCTTGTACCTGAATAAACCTTGGTCTTAAAGGTGCCACTGGACTGTTTTGGGCCGGGGGGAGGCTCTGCAACTTACCTGGCTGCTTCTTGCTCTGACTGAGGGCTGCTGGGAGCAGGGGGTGGGGCTTGTTGCATGTGCCCACCCCCTAGGCTCTTTACTGCCGGAGCTCCGCTCCTGTGCGCTCCTGCAGGAAATGACCCCTGGCGCCCAGAGATGTGCAATAATTTGCTCTCAGGCCGAGTGAAATAAAGAGGGCAATGATTGTTTCAGGGCAGGCACCTTTCAACTTGTTTCAGGGCAGGCGCCTTCTAGCACTGAAATGTTTTGCCACTGGCATGCACATTTAAAAAACAAACAAACACCAAAACAAGCCTTTTCTCAGTGGGTTTGGGCGGCAATCCTCAAGCCAAGGGAAAATGTTCACATTCTGAGGAAGAGGCTTGCAAATTCATTTCACAATGAAAATAAAAAGTGTGAGAGAAACCAGTTTTAAAAGAAATGGGAGAGGATGGGGAAGAACTGAGACAGCAATGGGACGTTTATGAAGTTGTCTAGACACAGGGAAAAAAACTGGTAACATTAGGGAATGAAAATGGAACTTTACGGCAGTCTGGAAAAAGCCTTTGTATAAAATTACTATTTTGTGTATGGATTTTGTTGGTGTGGTTGCAAACAGAAATGGAAGCCATATGGAAATGACTGATTTCCTAAAAGACCCTTGTGACAGAAAAGAGGCTGTCCTGCCCCTGAAGGGGAAAACAACCACTCAGCTGAGCCTATGGGATTGCTGCTCCAGCATCCAATTAGCTCTCAGAGGGGCAATGAGATATTGGAGGGAAACACAGCAAGAGCTCATATCTGCCGCAGAGAGAGGACAGTGATAGGTTTTGGGTCTGCCTCAGCAAAATAGCAGACAGTTAATATGGCAGAATGGTCTAACTCTACTAGGGGTGTGCAAGAAATAAAAAATCGACCCGATTCGTTTCAGCCAAATCAGGCCAAATCTGATTTCGCCCCCAAATGACCCCTGAATAGAGATGTGAAGGCACGGGAGGGAAATGGAAAAAATCGGGGGGGGGGGACTTTTTTCCCATTTTTTCCTGAAGCCTTTCTTGTTTTATTCCCAAAAAATCGGAAAATTTTAAAAAAGAAAAGAAAAAAATTTCATTATGGAACAATTTATTTTAGCATGATGAATAAAATATTTTAAGACAAGGTGTTCAAATATTTTCCAAATCATTTCTAAAAAAATGTATGGTATCAGATTGATCTAATTTCTGTGCACTGAGGACAAGCAAGTCCTAGGTTACAAACTGAATTCTCCAATGCAAGAACAAGATGCATTTCTTCCTTTAGGAGGTGCTATTGTCACAAGAAAAGAAAAAGGTTTCAGTTTTGTTTTCGCATGTGGGTGGGTATTCTGTTTGTAATAATTGTTTGGATACACTATATTTTTAATATGCTAGTTGTGATAATTTCATGCGAAGTAAAAATGTCCATAGTCATACTTTATGTTCCTAAAGTAACAGAAGGACTTTCAATCTGGAAAAGAAAAAAGAAGTGCTATTGTAGCATTTTTTCCAATTTTTCCGAAAATTTCTATTTCCCCCCGGAAAAAAAAACCAGAAAAAACCTGGGGTTTTTTCTGAGCTTCAAAACTTCCAGAAATTTTACATCTCTACCCCTGAATGCCAGTTTTGGCAATCCAAGTGGATCTGGGGGTCATTTGGGGCCCAGAATCACTTTTGGGTTGGGGGGGTGGGCAAGCCAAGGGAAGGCAGTTTAAACTTCCTTCCCTTCCCTCCAAGGGATGGCTTGCTCACGTACCTCACAGGCACAGGGCGCACGGGAAAGCCAGGGAAGGGAAGGCAATTTAAATGCCTCCCCGTGCATTCCCTGGCTCACCCACCAAAGCGAGCAAATTGGGGAAGGCTTCCAAAGCCCTCCCCCACCTTCCCTGGCCGCCTGCTGAGGCAGGCAAGACAGGAAAGGCCTGTTTTGGTACGAGGGCACAGAGTGCACCAGGGGACACTCTCATCAATAGCTTCGGAGAGCTTCCCAGTCCTGTAACTGTATACCTTTTTCTTGATGGTTTTGCATCCAAACCCTTTTTATATATATTCTTGTATCAGTATCTGATTCAGTTTGCACTTGGCTATTTGTGTAGAAGACGGGGACGGCAAAGGATGAGATGGTTGGACAGTGTCATCGATGCAACGAACATGAAACTGAGCAAAGTTCAGAGGACAGCGGAAGACAGGAGGGCCTGACGGGATCTAGTCCATGGGGTCGCGAAGAGTCGGACTCGACTGTGCGACTGAACAACAACAACAATTTGTGTAGTATATTGTGTAGTAATGCCAACATACCATTTAATTCACATCAGTAACACTTTGGAGTCTGCATCTTCCTACTGACAATCATAGACCCACTAGGATGATAAGAACCTGTAGAAGTAGAAGCCTCTCACTGAATTAACACTCTGTGACAGATATTCATTGACAAATATGTTTGGAAAAGTCCACAGATCTAAAAGCCCAGTATTGTCAATGCTGGCAGACTCTAGCTTTTAGGCAGAGTTGTTATGTTCAGTTATTACAAAGCCTAGAGATTAATTGTAGACTTTTTCCCTTGGCAACAAACAACTGAAGATGAATTGCTACTATATGTGCAATACATAAAAGTATCACATTTCAAGTATTAATAACCACAATTAACCAGAGGCTAAAATCTGTCATTGCACACTATCAATGGATTACAAAGCACAGGAAGAGATGGAGGGAAGAAATTGACCAGCTAAGCACCTCAAAGGCATTCCTTGACTTGCCTACTTCCTTCTGCAGTGGTGGCAGCCTTTATCTCCAAGGAGCTGCCTCAACCTTGTATGATGGAAGGCAAGGTGAAAAGTTGTCCTCTGTGTCTTTACGTGACGTTCAGGCTTGTTTCAGTGGGAAACTGCCATCTTTACCTTTTTCGAAGAAGAGGTGGAGGAGGAGGAGGAGTTGCATTTATATCCCTCCCTTCACTCAGAGCATCACAGTGGCTGACAATCTGCTTCCCTTCGACTCCCCACAACAGACACCCTGTGAGGTAGGTGGGGCTGAGAGAGCTCTGAGAGAACTGCTCTTGAAAAAACAGCTGTGAGAGAACTGTGACTGATCCAAGGTCACCCAGTTGGGAAATCAAACCCAGGAGTGGGGAATCAAACCCAGTTCTCCAGATTAGAATCCGCCGCTCTTAACCACTACACCAAACTGGCTACACCAAATTGTCTGCCTCCATTCTTCACCCACTCTGGCTTCTCCCAGAATGTGCAAACAAACTGCAAATCAAGCTAATGCCCAATGGCTGTGGGAGACAAACAATCCAGATGGTAAAGAATGAGAGCCCTCCCTAAACCAATGAGATAGCAACAGGATTGGATGAATCTGTGCACAGATATGCCAATCAGAGATGGTGCTGTGATGTGAAAACACAGACAACGTTTCCTGGTTGAACATTACACCTGTCAGCTGCATGTCTTTCAGTGCAATTCCACATACAGCTGAATGTGAAAAATGAATGACTGAATAGTGCAACAAAGCTTGTGGTGTGGAACCACCCTATACCTGATCCTACCCATTCTGTCTAACATTAGGAAAATCATGGCAGAATGGCTGTATCTCAGGCTCTCTGTGGTCTTCACCTGCTTCCCAAATGGCATCTGCTGCCTGCTCTGTCTCTCTTCCATCATGCTGAATCATGATTCCTGGAGACAACCATACTGTTGCTTTTTCAATGTCTGCTTTTCTTCTGAAGTGGTTCCAGGACTTAAAGGTAATCAGGCAAGGAGAGAACCAGAAGGAAGATGTTTCAGAATTTTAGATTAATACCACTGTATTTTAATGAACCTCCTTATGCTTCACTGCTTACTTGAATGAGCATTCCAACAGTATCGGCATTCTTGCAATTCCATTTTCCCATACCGTTTTAAACTTTTGCATGACACTTTCTATATCCTTAACCATCACTTTTGCATTCATTAAATTTGTTATCAGCAGGAAACCAGAAAGAATCAATGGCACCACCTGCATGTCAGAATGCTGGTCATGCCGGTTTCCTAGACAGTGGTGAGTAGCATGGGTTGGATTGTGTACAAAACAGATGGGGAAACAACCCTCTTTCTCACCATGTTTCCCCCCTTGAAACTTCTCTTCTCCCACTATTTTGTTCTCATGGATGTGGCTTCAAGTTCTACTGAGAGTAAAAATGGCTGAAGAAGAGAAGTATAGGATATGGGAAGTGATATGGGAAGTGTTCGGCACCTCTTCCTGCCAATGCAACCCTTTAAATTGCCCTCTAAACCCCATCCCACTTTGTAGGAAATCAATGCCAATGTGATTCTGACGCATATAACTAGTTTGTCCTTCTAAATAAAATAAGCATACACAAGTGTGATATTTTGCCCAGGGGACTGCTGGAGGTACTGCTTGGAGCCTTGATTAGGGTAAGTCTGCTCCCCTGGACCTCAGTACACCCACTTCTTCCTTCTGTACTCCTTCCCTCTCCTCAAGCCTTGGACCTTCATTTGTTTGGGATTACTAGAAGAGACAGCAAGGGAATCCTCCTCAGCCTCACCTAAACATTTTTGCAGTGATTGGGAATAGTGACCATAATGCTATTAAGTTCAGCATTCATGTCAAAGCAAAGTTGCCCCCTAAAGTCCAATACTGTCACATTTGATTTCAAAAGAGGGAACTTTACAAAAGCAATAGTTAAAAGGAACCTGAAAGGGAAACAGAAGCGAGTCAGATCCCTAGAGGATGGTTGGAAGCTACTTAAAACCACACTAACTGAAGCTCAGATAGAACGCATTCCCCACATGAGGAAGGGCACTGCCAAGTCTGAAAGAAGGTCTGCATGGTTAACAACACAAATCACGGAAGCCATAACATTTAAAAAGGCTTCTTTAAAAAGTGGAAGGTCTGCCCCAATGAATTGAACAGAAGGAACCACAGGTTCTAGCAAAAATAATGCAAGTCAATAACTAGGCCTGCAAAAAGAGAATTTGAGGAGCAAGTTGCTATAAGTATCAAGACAAACAATAAACATTTTTTTAAATATACATGGAACAGGAAAACAGCCAGAGAAGCATTTGGGTTTTTGGATGACCAAGGAATAAAGGGATTGCTAAAGGAAGATGGAGAGAAGCTCAATGAATTTTTTGCTTCTGTGTATTTATTTATTTATTATTTATTATTCACATTTTTATCCCGCCCTCCCCGGAGGCTCAGGGCGGCTAACAGGGCATATCGCCAAATAAAATAGAAAACAGTACAATTTTTTTTAAAAAAAATACATCAGCATTAAAACACTATTAGTGCTCCTCTCAGCTAAATTCCAGTTTACAATTTCTAAAAAAGGATGGCCGCCCCCTAGATGTCCCATTCTCGCCCATAATGCAGCGGTTGTGGGGCCTTGATGATACATGCCCCACATCATGATGTCCATATATATATACATAGGGCATGGATGGTAAACCCATGCGTTGGTGGTGCATTAGTGGTAGTGGTGGCGGCTCCTATTCAAAAGCCTGGCGGAAGAGCTCCGTCTTGCAGGCTCTGCGGAACTGTAATAGGTTCCGCAGAGCCCTGATCTCCTCTGGGAGCTCATTCCACCAGATAGGAGCCGCCACCGAAAACACCCTATTCCTGGTCATGATTAATCTGATGGACCAGGGACCTGGAACATCCAACAGATGTTGGGTCCCCAACCGTAGTGCCCTTGGGGGAACATGCGGAGCAAGGCGGTCCCTTAGGTAGACTGGTCCCTGACAGATGGTCATGGAACCTACCAGGGGAGAGGCGATCATTGATTTGGTCCTAAGTAACACTCAAGACCTGGTGAGAGATGTAAAAGTGATTGCACCGCTTGGGAACAGTGATCATAATGTTGTTGAGTTCAACATTTGTACAAATAGAGAATTGGCCAAAAAGACTCACACAACCACTTTTAACTTTAAAAGGGGTAATTTTTCTGATATGAGGGGACATGTGGGGAGGAAACTGAAGGGAAAAGTAGAAAGGGTCAAAACCATTGGGGAAGCTTGGAAACTGTTTAAAACTACAATTCTAGAAGCTCAAATAAAATATATTCCGCAGGTTAGGAAAGGCACAAACAGGTATAAGAAAAAGCCTACATGGTTAACAAACAAAGTAATGGAAGCTGTAAAAGGTAAAAAGGATTCCTTTAAGCGGTGGAAAGCTAGTCACAGTGAGGCTGATAAAACAGAACACAGGCTATGGCAAATAAAATGCAAGTCTGTGGTCAGGCAGGCAAAAAGGGAATATGAGGAGCATATAGCAAAAAATGTAAAGACCAACAATAAAACTTTCTTCAAATACATTAGAAACAGGAAACCAGCCAGGGAGGCAGTGGGGCCCTTGGATGACCAAGGGGTAAAAGGAGTACTGAAGGATGATAGGGAAATGGCTGAGAAGCTAAATGCATTTTTTGCCTCCGTCTTCACTGTGGAAGATGAGAGGTGCTTGCCCACTCCAGAGCCGCTGAGTTCGGGAGGGGTGTTGAAAGACCTGAGTCAGATTGAGGTGACGAGAGAGGAGGTCCTAAAACTGATAAACAACTTAAAAACTGATAAATCACCAGGCCCAGATGGCATACATCCAAGAGTTCTGAAAGAACTCAATTGTGAACTTGTGGATCTCCTGACAAAAATATGTAATCTCTCCTTAAAATCAGCCTCCATTCCTGAGGACTGGAAGGTAGCTAATGTCACTCCCATCTTTAAAAAGGGTTCCAGAGGAGATCCGGGAAATTACAGGCCTGTCAGTCTGACGTCGATACCGGGTAAATTGGTGGAAACCATTATTAAGGAAAGAATTAGTAGGCACATAGATGAACAAAACCTATTGAGGCAGACTCAACATGGGTTCTGTAAGGGAAGATCTTGTCTCACTAACCTGTTAATGTTCTTTGAGGGGGTGAACAAACATGTGGACAAGGGGGATCCAATAGATATTGTTTACCTTGACTTCCAGAAAGCTTTTGATAAAGTTCCTCATCAAAGGCTCCTAAGCAAGCTCAAAAATCATGGGATAAAAGGACAAGTCCTTTTATGGATCAAAAACTGGCTAATTAATAGAAAACAGAGAGTGAGTATAAATGGGCAGTTCTCCCAGTGGAGGGGTGTAAGCAGTGGGGTACCACAGGGATCAGTACTTGGTCCACTGCTTTTTAACTTGTTCATTAATGATTTGGAGTTGGGAGTAAGCAGTGAAGTGGCTAAATTTGCGGATGATACGAAGTTGTTCAGGGTGGTGAAAACCAGTGAGGATTGTGAGGCACTCCAAAGGGATCTGTCAAAGTTGGGCGAGTGGGCGTCAACATGGCAAATGGGGTTCAATGTGGCCAAGTGCAAGGTGATGCACATTGGAGCCAAAAATCCTAACTATAAATACACGTTGATGGGGTCTGAACTGGCAGAGACAGATCAAGAGAGAGATCTTGGAGTTGTAGTAGATAACTCACTGAAAATGTCGAGACAGTGTGTGACTGCAATAAAGAAGGCCAATGCTATGCTGGGGATTATTAGGAAGGGTATTGTAAACAGATCAGCCAATATCATAATGCCGCTATATAAATCAATGGTGCGACCTCATCTGGAATACTGTGTGCAATTCTGGTCACCACACCTTAAAAAGGATATTATAGCTTTGGAAAAAGTGCAGAAAAGAGCAACTCGAATGATAAAAGGGTTGGAACACTTTCCCTATGAGGAACGGTTAAGGCGCTTAGGGCTCTTTAGCTTGGAGAAACGACGACTGAGGGGTGACATGATTGAGGTTTATAAGATTATGCATGGGAAAGAGCAGGTAGAGAAAGAGGTACTTTTCTCCCTTTCTCACAATACAAGAACCCGTGGGCACTCCATGAAATTGCTGAGCGGTCGGGTTAGAACGGATAAAAGGAAGTACTTCTTCACCCAAAGAGTGATTAACACTTGGAATTCACTGCCACAGGAAGTGGTGGCAGCTACAAGCATGGACGGCTTCAAAAGGGAATTAGATAAGCATATGGAGCAGAGGTCCATCAGTGGCTATTAGCCACAAGGTATAGATAGGGACTCTGGGGCAAGTGATGCTCTGTCATCTTGGTGCTTGGGGGGGGTCAACAGTGGGAGGGCTTCTAATGTCCTGGCCCCACTGGTGGACCTCCTGATGGCACTGGTATTTCTGGCCACTGTGGGATACAGAGTGTTGGACGGGATGGGCCTTTGGCCTGATCCAACATTGGCATCTCTTATGTTCTTATGTTCTTATGACCATATAGGGCTTTAAAGGTAATGACCAGCACTTTGAAGCGAACCCGGTAAGCTATTGGCAACCAGTGCAGCGCTTTCAGCACAGGCTGGATGTGATCTCGTCTAGGGAGATCCATCAGCAGCCTGGCTGGATGTGATCTCGTCTAGGGAGATCCATCAGCAGCCTGGCTGCAGCATTCTGCACCAGTTGCAGCTTCCGAATTTGCGACAAAGGCAGCCCCATGTAGAGAGCGTTACAGTAGTCTAGCCTTGAGGTGACCGTCGCATGGATCACTGTGGCTAGGTCATCCCGGCCAAGGAAGGGCACCAACTGCCGCGCCAGCCGGAGATGGTAAAATGCCGACTTGGCAGTGGCTGCTACCTGGGCCTCCATTGTTAGCATGGAGTCCAGGAGCACCCCCAAACTCCTAACCTCCGACGTCGGCACCAATGGCGCCCCGTCGAAGGTCGGGAGAGGGAGCCCTAACCCCGGACCGATCCGACTCAGCCCCAGGACCTCTGTCTTTGCCGGGTTAACTTCAGCTGACTCAGTCTGAGCCACCCAGCCACGGTGGCTCACGGTGTACACTGTACGCATGCCACAGTCACTATTTTCAGGAAGGAAGAACTGAATCCAATTGAGGTGGTAAGTGATGAAGTTGTAGATGTACTGCGGAGATTAAAAATTAATAAATCTTCAGGACCCGACGACATATACCTGTGAGTTCTTAGGGAACTCAAATGTGAGGTTGTTGATCTACTAACCTATTACTAAATTCAGTTTCTGTACCAGAAGACTGGAGAGTAAGACATGTTGTACCAATTTTTAAAAAGGGGTCCAGAGGGGAACCAGGAAATTACACGAAAGTTAGCTTAACATCTGTCCCAAGCAAATTAGTGAAAGTTGTAATCAAAGACAAAATCTATTAGGCTGATGGAGGAACAAAACCTGCTGAGGGGAAATCTTTTGGAGTTCTTTGAGAAAGTGAACAAACATGTAAATAATGGTGACCTGGTAGACTTTATATACCTGGACTTTCAAAAGGATTCTGGCAAGGTACCTTACCAAAAAGTCTCAAGTAAATTTAGCAGTGATGGGGTAAGAGGACAGGTTTTCAGACAGATTAGAAATTGGTTAAATGATGGGAAGCAAACAGTAGGAATATATGGACAATTCTCTCCATAGAGGGAAGTAAGTAGTGGGGATGATACTATTTGATTTGTCCATAAATGATCTGGAATTAGGGGTGAGTAATGTTATGGCCAATTTGGCAGATGACACAAAATTACTCAGGTTGTGACTGTGAAGAGCTCCAGGAAGATCTCCACAAATTGGGTGACTGGCCTACAATGTGGCAAATCCACTTAAATATTAGTAAGTGTAAATTGATGCACATGGGGGGGGGGGAAATCCCAGCTTCAAATATGGGGTCTGAAATTGGGGTCCAATACTGAGACAGGATAGGTTCTTGGGGTCATAGTAGATAATTAAAATGTCAACCCAGTATGCTGCAGCAGTGAAAAAGGCAAACTCTATGTTACGGGTTATTAGGAATTGGGATTATTAGGGATAGAAAATGAAATGGCCTTGTATAAATCTGTGCTGTGGCCTCATTTAGAATTCTGTATGGAATTCACTGTATCTCAAAAAAGACACTGCAGAGCTGGAAAAAGTACAAAGAGGGCACCTAAGATGATTAGCTGGTTGATGTGCCTTCCATATAAAGAGAGTCTGAAGAGTCTGGGACTTTTCAGTTTACAAAAAAGATGATTAAGAGGGGATATGACAGAGTTCTATAATATTATGTGCAGGGTGGAGAGAGCTGACAAAGAGAACTTTTCTTCCCTCTCCCAAAATACTAGAAGTTGAGGGCATCAAATGAAGTGAATGGGCAGTAGATTCAGGATGGACAAAAGGAAACTTCTTTACACAAAGAGTGATTAAAATGCAGGCATAGACAGTTTTAAAGAGACTAAAGGGAACTTCCACTTTTAGAGGCAGTAAACCTCTGAATCCCAGGACCAGGAGGCAACATCAGGGGAAGACCTTGGCCTCCATGCCCTGTTGTTGTTCCTCCAGAGGAACTGGTTGGCCACTGTGTGACTAACTAGATGGACTAGATGCTGAATTAGAAGATGCTGGACTAAATGGACCATTGGTCTAATCTAGCAGGGCTCTTCTTATGTTCTTATGAGATTAATTTCTATTACACAGAATTTGGGGAATATTTTGGGAGTGTATATCTGAACTAACCACAAAACAGCAATTTTCCAGTATATTTTCAGCCTAGGTGTAGCCAAATGCACACTCCTAAACAAACACCAAAACAGACACCTCTGTTTTTTATTAGATTTCATGAAAACTATTTAATGCCTATAAGACTCTTTGCAGACAATTTAGATATTCTTTTAAATTTGTTACTTAATATATTAATATTTCTAAAACCTTTTTTAAAATCCACAGTGCACGGAACTCTCCCTAAATAATCCCTGCAAGTACCAAAAGTCAGAATAACATGAATGGCAAATCATTTCTAACTTGTTTTAGAAAATCTTTCACAAAAGACACATTTTCAAATGTTAATTTACTTGACTAGTAACTGATTTTTCAAGAGCAGCCCAAATCAAATTAACAACAAAACTTTATTGCTCAGACACGGAGCCAGAGGTTGATTCTTGCAATTCAGAGCTTTTGACTCAAACCAGATGAACAGGATGCATGAGAAAGTGGCT
Organism: Gekko japonicus; assembly: GCF_001447785.1. Taxonomy (NCBI): domain Eukaryota; kingdom Metazoa; phylum Chordata; class Lepidosauria; order Squamata; family Gekkonidae; genus Gekko; species Gekko japonicus. The sequence goes on along the minus strand of NW_015168671.1, from coordinate 589,740 downwards.
TTATATGTCTTGCACTTGTGGATAGAATTAAAGTTGTGTGAACAATGAAGAAGTGGCTTTGGAGCAAGAATGCGTTGAAACTATTAAACCCAGCAAAAATAAAATAAAAATGGAACCTCCGCCCAAATTGCTAAGCATTTAAGTAGGTATTACCATCAACTCCCAAGACAGCTGAATGAACTCTCCAAAAATGTTTTCACATTTGATCATTTAGTCCAGAGGGAGTTTCCACATGCATAACATAAGCAGTAATAGGCTTTTTGACAGGATATGGTAATGTTATCTTGTTCCACCCTTGTATGCTAGGGAGCAGGAACTCTGGACAGTAGTCAAGTAGAACTGTTATAGCACAGCACTGTTTTCAGCCAAAATTCTGGACCTTCAGCAGCTGGCACAAAGAAGCAGTTTGTTGGGTGTGGGAAGCAGCCACAGAGGAAGTGCCTATCCTGTAACTCCAGTGCTGTTGAATCTGGATGTGAGTAGTGCATATCATATTGCAAGAATTATTAAATAACTTTACATGAACACCTTCCGATGGGCATCAGTCATCCATGTGACGCCAGTAGAGTAATTGTAGAACTCCTTTGTTATACTTCAGAATTTCACCCTAAATAATCTTTGTGATTAAATAGCAATGAAATTTACTTCTTTCTTTTTACATAACTAAAGGAGATATTTGTCCCTGCCCTTTGATAGGCTGCTAACTTCAAGTCCTATCTGATAGGCTACAAACATCAAGTGCTATCTGAAGCTGGATTGAAAATAAGATCGCACACAGAGAGGCACTGAAATACATGCTCCATTTAATTTTTTTAAATTTCAATTTTTGACTAATCATTGTAAAAATATATGTAAATGGACATCAAGCTGAGAAATGCCCAAAGAAGTGCCTATGTTAATATTGCAAGATTTGGGTCTCTCATATATCTATACTTTCTGGATGACAAAGAGATCATTTAGCTGCTTCCGTACAGGAGTAGGATCTACAGCCATGACCTACTGCAGATACTCATCCTGGATGGCTGCTCATACAATATCATTTGCTGTAGATGTATTCCAATATTAATTTATTTAGATGTGTCAATATTTGTCTACTTTCAAAATAAGCATGAGTCTCACACATCCATATACATATTTTTCAATTTGTGGGACTATGCAGGCAGAGTCAAAGTTAAGTTTCAGTGACTCCCACTGAGTTCTCTGGGTACAAAGTTAACAGGTAGCAATGTGGGAAACAATTGAGGGGCTGAAAATCTACACTCTGTCACAGACATTATCTCCATGGCATTCCTAAGTGTATTATTTTATATTTTTCTCATGTAAGAGAATGGTACCCTTTTACCATTTCTACAGTACCAAAGGACTATACTTGGGAGACTGATTTGAGAGAATATTACGCGGCCACAATTGCATCTGCGAGCTCTCACCCAGCCCAATTATTTAGAACAATACAGTCTATTACTACTCTGCCACTGGGCAGACCAAATGTTAAGGAATTGGAGATTGGCTGTAGGGTTGCCAAATGGGCCCGGGGGGCGGGGAATCCCCCGCTTTGGAGAGCTGATTTCCGATGCGACGGAAATTGGCCCCGGGGGAACCCCGCATCCCGAAGCTGCGTCACCAGAGGTGATGCATGGCGTAGGGCACGTTGGGGGCGTGGCCCAGATCATCGGGGGGGAACCATATGGTTCCCCCCCGACGAGCTGGGCCACGCCCCCAACGTGCTACGTCGTGCATCACTTCCAGTGACGTTCCGGCGGCGCGCGCGTGCTTTGCGCGCGCATCCCCGGCCGGCTCCCGGAGCGAGAAGACGCTCCCCCACCGGTAAGCAAATTGGCAATCATAATTGGTTGTGAGACATTTGCGAGCTATTTCGCATATAAAGTCTTGTCGCTCCACCACCTTCCTGCCACAGTTGAGACAGGAAGGGAACTCGAGGCTCCATGTGCATCTTCTTGTCAAGGTCTGGATCTTCCAGACTAGAATCGGACAGACTGTCCAACAACATATAGAGCTGGGTGTCATCTGCATATTGGTGACAGCTCAGACCATAGCTCCGGGCAATCTGGGCAAGGGGGCGCATATAGATGTTAAATAACATGGGGGAAAGCACCGGTCCCTGGGGGCACGCCACAAACCAGCGGATGGCTTTGAGACAGCTGTTCCCCTAATGCCACCCTTTGTCCCTGACCCAAAAGGAACGAGAAGAGCCATTGCAAGGCAGACCCCTGAATTCCAGTGTTGACAAGGTGGTGGGTCAGTAGTTGGTAGTCGACCATGTTGAATGCTGCCGACAGGTCTAACAACAGCAACTTGAACCGCCCCAATCCAGATGCCTCCAGACATCGACTGTGAGGGCCTCACTCTATCTGCTGTTGGATGGCCAGTCGGACTCTAGCCCAGAAGATCTGGACCTGGCGTTAAAAGCCGTGGCTGGTTGGCTTAGACTGAGTCGATTGAAATTTAATCCGATGAAGACAGAGGTTCTGTGCCTGAGTCAGAGTGGTCCGGGGTAGGGATCCCACTCCCAACCTTTGATGGGGTGCCATTGGTGCCAGCTCGGGAGTGCTCCTGGACACCTCCTTAATGATGGAGGCCCAGGTGGCAGCCATTGCAAAGTCAGCCTTCTATCACCTTTGGCTGATCAGGCAGTTGGTTCCCTTCCTCGAATGCAATGACCTGACAACAGTGATCCACACAATGGTAACCTCAAGATTGGATTACTGTAATGCTCTCTACATGGGGCTACCTTTGTCCCAAATCCAAGGAAGGAAGCTGCAGCTAGTGCAGAATGTGGCAGCCAGGCTGTTGTTGGGCCTCCCTATGTGGAAGTACATCCAGCCTGTGCTAAAAGCACTGTACTGGCTGCCTATAGCATACTGAATTCGGTTCAAGGTGCTGGTTCTTACCTTTAAAGCCCTATATGGTCAAGGGCCTACATACCTAAGGGACCGCCTTTCCCCACATATCCCCCAGAGAGCATTACAATTGGGGTTCCAAAATCGTCTGGCCCTTCCAGGCCCCAGAGAAGCCAGGCTGGCTGTGACAAGGGCCAGGGCCTTCCCAGTGGCAGCTCCATACTGGTGGAATGAGCTCTCGGAAGACATTAGGACCCTGTGGGACCTTTTTACAGTTCTGCAGGGCCTGTAAGATGGAGGTCTTCCACCAGGCCTTCGATTAGGGAGCCGCACTACTTAAAGTGAGGCCCTGGCCCCAACATTAACATCAACATTAGTACCACCATTAACAGCCTGCCACAACCCAGACTATGACTTCTAGCTGATTGCATACTGTGAATGCTGCTCATGTTTGCCATCGTAATATTAGCTGTAAGTAAAGGTAAAGGTAAAGGTTCCCTTGCTCGAAAGCCAGTCGAATCCGACTCTAGGGTTGCGGTGCTCATCTCTGTTTCAAAGCCGAAGAGCCAGCGCTGTCCGAAGACGTCTCCGTGGTCATGTGGCCGGCATGACTAAACGCCAAGGCGCACGGAACGCTGTTACCTTCCCACCAAAGTGGTCCCTATTTATCTACTTGCAATTTCTTGCTTTCGAACTGCTAGGTTGGCAGGAGCTGGAACTAGAGACGGGAGCTCACTCCATCTTGCGGCACCCGGGTCTTGAACTCCTGAACTACCGACCTTCCACAGCCTGCAGTTCAGCGTCTTAACCACTTGAGCCACCACAGCTCCTAATATTAGCTGTACTAACACTTTATATATCAGGGCTGTATGGGACCTTTTACAGTTCCGCAGGGCCTACAAGACAGAGCTCTTCCACCAGGCCTTTGAGTAGCATTTATTGCAGTCCTAGCTATCATTCAGGCAGACTTAGGAGGCATACACAGCTCCAGTTTGGGTGTTTATTTGGCTTATTTATGCTTCATAAACATTAGAAAAGAGTAGAAAACAGCAAGATTCCAGTAGCACCTTAAAGTCTAACAAAATTTATGGCAAGGTATGAGCACAAATGTTGTTAGTCTTTAAGGTACTACTGGACTCTTGCTCTTTTCTACTGCTACAGACAGACTAATGTGACTACTCGTCTTGATCATGCTCCATAAGATAGAGAAATGTTGTGAAATTAGGGTTGGCAACTACTGGTTGGGAAATTCCTGAAGATTTCGGGGTGGAGCCTGAGGAGGGTGAGGAGCATAATACTGAGCAGGAATTTTTTGGGCCTCACTCGAATTGGCCAGGAGGGGGCCCTTTTTTGCCTGCTTCACACGGTTGAGGTGAGCATGACATAAATAGGCCTGGTAACCTGGTTAGGCCCTTTCTGTGAAGGCAGGAAGGCACAGGTTGAAGGGGTTTTCTTCATGCTGGCAAGCATCCTGAGATAGCAGCGATAGGAGGGGTCATCAATTGGGTATCCAGAGGCTTAGCATTCCAGGAGTCCCAGGTGGGGGCCTTTTCAGGGTTGGGGGAGCATATGATGAGCTTTAAAGATTAGCAGTCATGGACTGGTATGTGCTCTCACATCTCCTATATGCATTGGAAGTACAGGCCATGATGAGTGGGGTACAGAAGGATTCTGGACCCGGCTCGGAGCCGAAGTGGGTTTGCCCTAAGGAAGCCTGCTTGCAGGCACAATGTAACCTGTGCTTAATTGATTTAATAGATGCAGATCAGACTTGATGTTTTCACATGTACAGGGATTACTGCCCATAGAGTGGATCCAAGAACTTTTACAGCTTGGAAATAAATAGTTTAAAGGAAAGTTCTTTTCAGGTAGCTTGGAATTTTCTTTCTTAATAGTGTACTATCATCCACAAAACTTGTTAATACAATTTACACAACAGGAGACATTACAATTCGTTGGAAAAGCACTAAATGCTTACAATGAGAGCCATAAAACAAACATATTTTAGTCGACTAATAGCTCTGTTCCCATTGTCTCTGTGTGTAAAGTGCTGTCAAGTCACAGGCAATTTATGGTGACCCCAGTAAGGGGCTTTAAAGGCAAGTAAGAAGCAAGGGTGGCTTGCCATTGCCTTCCTCTTCAGAGTCTTAAGAACATAAGAACATAAGAGACGCCAATGTTGGATCAGGCCAAAGGCCCATCCAGTCCAACACTCTGTGTCACACAGTGGCCAGAAATACCAGTGCCATCAGGAGGTCCAGCAGTGGGGCCAGGACATTAGAAGCCCTCCCACTGTTGACCCCCCCCCAAGCACCAAGAAGACAGAGCATCACTTGCCCCAGAGCCCCTAGCTATACCTTGTGGCTAATAGCCACTGATGGACCTCTGCTCCATATGCTTATCTAATTCCCTTTTGAAGCCGTCCATGCTTGTAGCACCCACCACTTCCTGTGGCAGTGAATTCCATGTGTTAATCACTCTTTGGGTGAAGAAGTACTTCCTTTTATCCGTTCTAACCCGACCGCTCTGCAGTTTCATGGAGTGCCCACGAGTTCTTGTATTGTGAGAAAGGGAGAAAAGTACCTCTTTCTTTACCTGCTCTTTCCCATGCATAATCTTATAAACCTCGATCATGTCACCCCTCAGTCGTCTTTTCTCCAAGCTAAAGAGCCCTAAGCGCTTTAACCTTTCCTCATAGGGAAAGTGTTCCAACCCTTTTATCATTCGAGTTGCCCTTTTCTGCACTTTTTCCAAAGCTATAATATCCTTTTTAAGGTGTGGTGCCCAGAACTGCACACAGTATTCCAAATGAGGTCTCACCATTGATTTATATAGGGGCATTATTATATTGGCTGATCTGTTTTCAATACCCTTCCTAATAATCCCCAGCATAGCATTGGCCTTCTTTATTGCAGTCACACACTGTCTCGACATTTTCAGTGAGTTATCCACTACAACTCCAAGATCTCTCTCTTGCTCAGTCTCTGCCAGTTCAGACCCCATCAATGTGTATTTATATTTAGGATTTTTGGCTCCAATGTGCATCACCTTGCACTTGGCCACATTGAACCCCATTTGCCATGTTGACGCCCACTTGCCCATCTTTGACAGATCCCTTTGGAGTGCCTCACAATCCTCACTGGTTTTCACCACCTTGAACAACTTTGTATCATCCGCAAATTTAGCCACTTCACTGCTTACTCCCATCTCCAAATCATTAATGAACAAGTTAAAAAGCAGTGGACCAAGTACTGATCCCTGTGGTACCCCACTGCTTACCACCCTCCACTGAGAAAATTGCCCATTTATACTCACTCTCTGTTTTCTATTAATTAGCCAGTTTTTGATCCATAAAAGGACTTGTCCTTCTATCCCATGATTTTTGAGCTTACTTATGAGCCTTTGATGAGGAACTTTATCAAAAGCTTTCTGGAAGTCAAGGTAAATAATATCTATTGGATCCCCCTTGTCCACATGTTTGTTCACCCCCTCAAAGAACACTAATAGGTTAGTGAGACAAGATCTTCCCTTACAGAACCCATGTTGAGTCTGCCTCAATAGGTTTTGTTCATCTATGTGCCTACTAATTCTTTCCTTAATAATGGTTTCCACCAATTTACCCGGTATCGACGTCAGACTGACTGGCCTGTAATTTCCCGGATCTCCTCTGGAACCCTTTTTAAAGATGGGAGTGACATTAGCTACCTTCCAATCCTCAGGAATGGAGGCAGATTTGGTGGTCTTCCTTCCAAGTACCAACCCTCCTTAACTTCCAAGATCTGACAAGATCAGGCTATACCATGCCACATTCCCTCACTTTATTCCCAACTAAGCAGAAAAAAAAATGACCTTCTTAAATATATAAAAGAAGAGAAAATGTACAGGTTTGTGCATCCTAATCTCTTAGTGGCTTATTTATTCATTTTCATTCATTCATTCATTCATTCATTCATTCATTCAACTTTTAGACTACTCAGCCCTGTACACAGGGCTCAGGGTGGTAAACAACATTTCCATAAATACATTCACAGATCTAGTTAGAAACAATTAAAACAATAAACAGATTGAATAGCCATTACAGATGATGCATAAAATAGGGTTGCCAGCCTCCAGATGGGGCCTGGGGATCTCCTGCTTTTACAACTGATCTCCAGCTGACAGAGATCAGCTCCCATGGAAAAAAATGGCTGCTTTGAAGGGGGAACTCTATGGCATTGTACCCTGCTTTTTCTGCTGAACTCCCTCCCCTCCCCAAACCCATCCCTCTCCTGGATCCACTACCAAAGTCACCAGGTATTTTCCAACCCAGACCTGGCAATCCTAGCATAAAATAAGACAATGTATATCTTTACACTATAGGGGAGAGGAAAGAAAGGAAAGAGCCAGGCGAGATGGGAGCTGTTGCTGCCCTCAACCTTAGGCATGGCAGAACATCTCTGTCTTTCAGGCCCTGCAGAAGTACACTAGGTCCTGCAGGGCTAGGGTTGTCAGGTCTTACCTTCTTGCCAGTGGGGGGTGGGAGGGAGCTTTCTGGGAGTGGGGGGTGGGGCAACATCACTGCACACAATAGCCCTGACATGATGATGTCATGCGGAAGTGACATCATCACACTCGGGATGTTTCAAAGCAATGCTCTGAGCAAAACTCTTTCGTGTGATGTCATCAGGTCAGGGACATCACACCAGGGCAGAAGCATGTGAAATCAGGAGATCCACCACTCCCACCAGTGGCTGGCAACCCTGTGCAGGGCACAGATGTTGTTTGGCAGAGTGTTCTACCAGGTTCAGCTAGGGCTGAAAAAGCCACAGCTCTAGTTGAGGACAGCCGAATATTTTTTGGGTCAGGGTGATGGTAAAAGAGGTACTTCTTGTACAATTCTCAGAAATGGGAATATGGATACTGAACAGCAAGCAGGGCTTGGGTGGGGGGAAGAATACTTGCACCAATATTGCTGCCATTCTTCCAATAGCATGTATTTAGTCCTGCAGTAAAAGTGAAGTATTGATTGGACATACTGGTTATATAGATTTTCATGTTCTTAGCACATCTTCTCTTGATTCTTTTTTTAATGGGACCATCTAGTTTTTGTATACATATTTATGTGGCTATTAAAAAGCTACCTACAGACTCTTCATATTCAGTCTCAACTCTGGATTCTTAATGTTTCCCCTTGTCTGTTTTCAGGGAATGTGCTGTTTAACTTATAAGAGGAACAGGTAACGTAGGGACTGTCTACCAGCTATGAAACCCTCCTCTACTGCTCTCTCTCCTATGGAGCTAAGTTGTCTTTGCATTATTACAATACACCATTGTTTCTCTTTCTTTTTCTACAGGCCTTTCCTTTATGTTCTACTACCTCATCTAGAAGTCTCTCTTCTGTCTCTTACTCTGCTCCATCTTTATATTTGTACAATGGTAAAACAATGTTTTATCATTGTAACTGGAAAATAAAATGCTGGAATCCGTAGCAGCGTTCCTACTATGGCCCCAATGGAATCATGCCAGCAAACGTTAGCCTTCACGTTAGCTCAGTGTGCCAAATTGATTTGGCAACCCACTCACAAGGGGTGCGCATTGGAATGACATCACCCAGAAGTGATGTCACCACATCACTGTTGATGTTGGGGGGATAACACTCTAGTTTTGGGGCAAAACTCTATGGTTTGAGCCCACGTTTGCCCAAAAGCTAAAGCATCACCCCCTGACATAAGCAACATGATGATGTCACTTCCAGGTTATATCATTGTCGTGTTTGGGGGCATTTGTGGGTGGGCTTCCCCCCGCCCCCCCGGCCTGCTGGCCAGCAGTGAAAAGGGGCCCACAAAAGCAGGGGAACCACCGCCTGGACCAGGGGCCTGGCAACCTTACTCTGTGGTATACAGTTACTTAATGTCATAATAAGCACAATACTATGCATATTTACTCCAGTGTAGGCTCATAGATTAGGGACAGAAGGCAGCCTGGTACAGCCTGATCTCATCAGATCTCAGAAGCTATGCAGGGGCAATACTTGGAAAGGTGATCACCAAGGAGGACTCTGCAGAGGAAGGCAATGGCAAACCACCTCTGCTCCTTACCTGCCTTGAAAACCCCTTGCTGGGATTACCATAAATCAGCTGCAACGTGATGGCCCTTACACACAGAGACACATTGATTGCAATATGCTTTGACAGGAGTAAGACTACGTAGGATTATGCTGTAAGAATAATAGAATGTGGACACAGAATTTTGAATTCCCTAGGTTTTCACTACTGTTCTGACTGTGTGACCCATTATATTTTGTTCATGCCTGTCTTGACTAAAAGGAAGAATGAAATGTAAAGAAAGGCAAATGGACACTGTCATTTTCATGGTCATCCACTACAAAGGCCCAGCCTGTTTTTTCCACTGACCTCTGGATAATTCTGTCTTGTCAACAGAAGTTTAGGAGGAGGATGTTACAGAGATGATCATAGTCAGCAACAATGAAATTACAGTAGGACAGGAAATGTCAGTGGCTATGTCAGAGTTGCTACCCTAAAATAACTCAGCTTTTCTGTAAACCATTATAAGCAGACATTTTATGAAGTCACTTTATTATTCAGCTTACCTAAATCGGAACATTGAACAACCCGAAGATAGCACTGACAGCGGAACGGGCATGTGGGGCCCGGTGCAAGGGTTGGCGGTCCTGTAACTTCATCACCTGACCCGGGTTCATCTTCAAGCATAAAATCAAACAAGCCTTTCTGATGGAATGGTTTGGCAAAGCAAGCTGGCAGGAGCAGAAGCAAGAAGACAGCCACCTTCATGGTTTAGTTCATCTACTCTGGGAAACCACTGTGAATCTGGAAACCAAAAGAAAGGTTTACCAGTTGGTATCATTTTATTTATTTAGAAAATGTGCATGCTGCCTCTCCAAACCAGCTCAAAGTGGCTTATAAAAATGAAATAAAACCAATCATACAATAAAACATATAAGGAAAACCATAACACAATACAAGTTAATTAAAATTCTACCAATAAAACCACGTGTAAAAGCAAGCCAAGGCATAAAAGCACATAAAAGGGAGTTGATAAAATGGTCCTGAGGGTAGGAGCAGCCCGTGAAACATCTAAAAACATGGAACCCCTTAATTAAAAGCCTGGGTAAAAAGAAATGTTTGGGCCCGTTGCCTAAAGAAAAAGCAAGCAGGTTGCAGGGTGAGGCTCACAGGGGAGAGCATTCCAAAGATGAGGCACCATCACTGCCATATTTGGTCATCACCCACCTTACCTCTGCAGCTGGGGGCACAGGGAGCAGGGCTTGAAGAGGATGGTGGGCTGGACAATATGAAAGGAGGTGGTCTTTCAAGTACCCCAGGCCCAAACCTTTTAGGGTCTTCTGTGTAAGAACTGGCACTTTAAATTGTGCATGGAAACAGATGGACACCCCATGTAGATCTTTCAGCATAGGATGATCTGATCATATCCCACCCCTGATACAGTGGCTGCTGCATTCTGGAACAACTGAACTTTCCAAACAGTTTTAAAAGCCTGTGTAGAGCACATTCCAGTACTCTATCCTGGCCAGACCCAACTGTTTGAGGAAGTGCCATAGCTGGCATATCTGCTGAGCGTGGTTTGCACAGTTTCGCAACATTTTCATTTTTCCAGTGTCTCCTGCTTTCTTTCAACTGCCAGAGTGGCAAGGTCACATTACAGGAAATTTTAGTTACTTAAAACAAAGCTGATATAGTATTTCATAGAAAAAGTTCAATTTCAGCCTCTACACTAATGAATAAATGGACACAACAATTCAGACATTTTAAACAGAAGAATTCAGAAAGGGGGTGGGGGAAGCAAGTCAACCTCCTTGTGCATCACTATATATAATAGCTAAGGCCTGGCCTCTAGTGATGTCTCTTCATCAGCATGTGTAGAAGTTACATCAAATACTAAAATGCTGCCACAGTTCAGATAGTATTTTGAGGTAGCACTCCAATATGGCTCTCGAAAACATCATGGCCAGGAGGAGGAAGAGGCCCAGGAGGAGGGAGCAGGAGCCAGAGTCAATAAAGGCATGTCAGTGCTGGCAGGGAGGCAAGGGAAACACTTCAGCAACAGTCTTAGAAGGAGAAATCAGCAACAAGGTGTGAACTTGAAATTCATCTGTAGATTTGACGCTATCAGACTTAGACTCAGTAGAAACGAGGGGGATCAGCTCAATACAGAAAGGAGTTGTTCTTCCTTACAAGTCTATATACAGATTAATCCTTGTGGTAGAAAAGGGCAAGAGTCCAGTAGCACCTTAAAGACTAACAAAATTTGTGGCAGGGTATGAGCTTTTGTGAGTCATGGCTCACTTCTTCAGATATAGCTAGAATGTGAGTACATCTGTCCCTACATCTTGGAGAGTAGAGTGATTAATCCTACTGTGACAAATCATCAACAGTTGGGAGTGGTCCACCCATGAATGGTTTACTCTTTTGACCAGTTCTTATTTTCATCTGTGCTCTGAGAAACAGGACCTCTCTTTGTCAGTAGTCTCCCCTCCTCTGCTCTTTTTCAATTAGGGTTCCAAAATGCGAGTGGCGCTGGAGCGGAGACTCCAGCGCCGCTCTGGGAATGCACATGTGCAAAGCGCATGCGTGCTGCAAACACGTCACGCCGGGAACACTGGGGGCGGGGCCACGACCATCCGAGGGAAAACCATAGAGTTTTCCCTCGGATGACCGTGGCCTTGCCCCCAGCGTGCCCGGCGTGGTCGCGTCACTTCTGGGTGACGTGCACGTCGCATGCTTTGGGGGTGGGGTTCCCCCAGGGGCCCGATCCGCCAACGGTGGGGAACAGTAGGGTTGCCAAGTCTTCTTACCTTGGCAGCGGGGGAGCCTCGTTGGGCTCCGGGAGCTCGTCAACGGTGCGCGCGCCACCAGCACGTCACAGGAAGTGATGTGCTACGTCGCTCACGTTGAGGGCGTGGCCCAGATCATCAGAGGGAAAATCATAGAGTTTTCCCTCTGACAATCTGGGGCATGCCCCCAACATGAGCAACGCTGCACTTTGGAGGGCAGAGTTCCCCCCGGGGCCTGATTCCGCAGCAGCAGAAATCGGGCCTCCAAAGCGGGGGTTTCCCCGCCCCCACTTGGCAGCCCTAGGGAACGGGCCTGTGGGGCGGGGGTTTCCCCGCCCCCCGGGGAGACTTGGCAAGCCTATTTTCAATTCAGGGGTAAAACTCTCTGTCAATTGAATGTAACATTTTAGCTGATTAACGGTATCTGGCTCACAAAAGCATATGGCATAATAAATTAGTTAGTCTTTAAGGTGTCACAGGGTTCTTTCTTATTTTCATTTCAGGTTCGTTGTTCTTGGCTTTTTTGCCAATTAATTAACATTTAGCCCAATGTTCAAAGATTTGTAAAAACAGTCAGGCCTCTCACCTGATAATGCTTAAAACTATGTTCCCAACCTTTGCATTAGGTACCCAACCAAATAACATTCCAGATTTTTCAGATGCAGGAATACATCTTTGGTTTGTTGAGCTTGGCATTCTCTTCTGTGATTGGCAGTAGTTCTCCAAGGTCTTTTCTGATGTCCTTCAACTAGATTGAGCCTGTTATATTCTGTATGCAAAGCATGTGTTCGACTACTGAGTCACAAGCCTCCTCATGGATCATCAGCAACATGGAAAAGGCTTAGAGGGATGTGGCACATAAGAGCTCCTGCTTAGCTCAGGAGCTCTTAATAGCATAAGCCAGTGAAAGAGCTGGGCTGATATCTAAAAAGTGGTACATAACTTTAAACTTATGATTCCTTGTTAAGTACATTGTGGCTGTACAGATGTTTACTTCTTGATGTCAGTACACAAGCCCAATTGATATGTTGCCATGGATACCACTTTGTAACTTTTAGATACATATCCTAATGTGTAGAAGATACCACATTAGATAAAGGGAGGAAATGGTTATTTCATTCACCAGCATTACAAGTGTATGGACAGAGGGTATATCATCCAAGTTATTTCTGTTTATAAATGTTACCAGTGTCGTTTGACTGTGCAGGCTACAGTGATAGAGCCAAGGAGGCTTTGTTTTGGTAATGAGGCCTCTATTGTGTGACTATTGTAACTCATAGGAAACAAAGGGAAATGTCTTTGTGTGTGAAGTATTTTGACAGTATTTTGTCCATTATGGCTTCCCATACTGTTATATATTTCTGCATACTATATTTCACAGTAAAGTAGGAGATTTGTTCCACTAAGAACATAGTAAAACCAGATAGTAATCAGATAAGGTAGACTTTCCACACTTAGGTGGACTTTCCACAGAAGATATGATTTTTCTCCCTTTTGGTTAAATTACAAACTGATATAGACTGAGCATGCTCTAGAAGACATAGTACAATGAGATCTGTTATGCTGAGATCTGCCCAGATTAAGTTAAATTAATGAGGGAGGAAACAGGCATTGTCTATCAAGAACTCTATTTTATTTTATTTTATTTATTTCATTCATACTTCAACTTTCTCCTCAATGGTGACTCAGAACAGCTTACATGGTTCTGTACCTCCATCTTATCTTCACAAAAATCCTGTGAAGTAGATTAAGCTGAAAGTGGTTGTAGTTATCTTACTGTTCTTTTGACTCAAAGGTCTTGAACAGACCGAGATCCAATCACTGCAGCTAAATATTTAGTGACTGCTAAAGTAGTTTTCCAGTCCTCATCTACAAAGCTGAAAGTGTGTGACTGGCCCAAGGTCACCCAGTAAGCTCCCATGGCAGTAAGGGGATTTGATCTTGGGTCTCCCAAATTGTAGTCCAACATGCTAACCACTGCAGCACACTGGCTTTCTGGAGTCTAAATTCATAGAAATCTGGAGGGGACAGGGGTATATGTATATGTAGACTAATCATGAAGGCTGTAAAAAGTGCCCTGTCAAAGGCTGTGCATAAAATTAAGGCTTTGCATTAAAAAGTAGACTCCCTCCAAAAGAAATACTTTGAGAGAAGCAGGCTCATAGTACTGACTGCACTCAGTGGAAGATGAAACAGAGGAATATGGGGAAATTGATCTGTCATACCTGCAACCGGCAGGTGGCAAGGAGGCTTACTGGCAGCAAGGAGAGGCCTAGGCCAGCAATACGGTGTCATCACTAGCAACACAATAACATCACTTCCAGTATACACTGGAAGTAATGTCATCATTTCGGTGGCAATGCAGGATGTTGCCATATTTGAGCAAAAACTCTATGGTTGACTCTTTCTACCATAGAGTTTCCACCAAAATACCAGTGTCCCAAGTTACCAGCAACACTATTACATCACTTCCCATGCGTGCTGGAAGTGACAGTGCTGCATTGCTGGCAATGTCACTGCATGACCAGCCTAGGGATCCTCCTGCTGCTGGTCAGTCTGCCTGCAGGCCAGATAATTGATGGCAGGGGAGTGGCTGGAGGTGGGGATGCCCCACCCCTGGGGGGGCTGGCAGCCCTACATGCCTCTAGGTAAAGGTAAAGGTTTCCTTTGCTCGAAAGCCAGTCAAATACAACTCTACAGAGCGGTGCTCATCTCCATTTCCAATCCAAAGAGCCAGCACTGTTCGAAGACATTTCCATGGCCATGTGGTTGGCATGACTAAACACCAAGGTGCATGGAATGCTGTTACCTTCCCACCAAAGTGGTACCTATTTATCTACTTGCTATTTCTTGCTTTCGAACTGCTAGGTTGGAAGGAGCTGGGGCCAGAGACAGGAGCTCACTCCGTCACACGGCACCAGGGTCTCAAACTGCCAAACTACAGACCTTCCAGTCTACAGCTCAGTGTCTTAACCTCTGAGCCACCGTGGCGCCCTCCAGCAGTTTATAATATCCTGGAGACTGGGATATGTCTATGGTCATCATATGAGGCCCTGCTTTTTGTACCCTCGTCTTCTGGAATTAGGCAGGTGGCAACCTGGGCGAAGGCCTTCTCAGTCATGGCACCAAAACCCTGGAAGTCTCTCCCAGAGGTATTCTCCTGCCCCCTTCTGCTGTCATCGTCTGCCAACAGGTGAAAACATTTTGTTTTGTCTGATGTTCTCTCAGTGATCCCGTCTTTATGCCCTGTTTTTAATTGTTGCTTTTCTGTAAGTGTATTTTACTGCATTAAATGTGTATTTTAACTTGGTTTTAATTGTTTGAATTATGTGATGGTTTTGTTTTAATGGTTTTGTGTATTTATTATTATTATCATTATTATTATCATTATTATTATCATCATCATCATCATCATCATCATCATCATCATCATCATCATCATCATCATCAT
The DNA here is from genome assembly GCF_001447785.1 of Gekko japonicus. Classification (NCBI taxonomy): domain Eukaryota; kingdom Metazoa; phylum Chordata; class Lepidosauria; order Squamata; family Gekkonidae; genus Gekko; species Gekko japonicus. The sequence continues at coordinate 574,619 of NW_015168671.1, read as the reverse complement.
CATCATCATTATTATTATTATTATTATTCATGTTTTATTATATCTGCTTTAATTTATTAGGTTCCTTGGTGGTCTGGACAAGGGCAGAAAGGTGGGGTATGAATTTTCTAAATAAATAAATAAATACATAAATGTTCACAATTGTTTATGATTCTGCATAGCCTTCACCTTGTACCATAACTAACCGATTCCCATATATCCCAGGATGGAACAGGTCAGAATCTTTGAAATACTTATGGCAATGAGAATGCCATTAAACAATATAGTAGAACTTGCATATTATTTATATGTTATATTATGTGCAGAGCTATGAACAGTAGGGAAAGGGAGAAGGAAAAATTCAGGTAAACAGACAAACTCACCTTCTAATATAAATATGTTAATGTCTGACAGTTAAAATGATTTTTGTAACATTCTTGACTTAGTGTTATAACTGAATATGAACCAAAGCCCAAGAAAATGAAGATACAGATTTTGTGTTCTATTTAAATGTGTTTTGTTCACTCTTTCTCCGAGGAGCTATGGGTGGCAGATATGTTCTATACACATGCTGTTTTATCATCACAACTATCTTCTGAAGAAGTCTAAGGTAATAATTTGTCCATCGGTGAGTTTCCTCACAAAGGTACCTGAAACTAGAGCTATGGATTCATCCATTATTGTCCCACACTAGCAGTTGATCTCAACAGGCTCCCACTCCTATATCAAATGGTTACACTTATAGTTAAGAGCCTGATATGTTCTAGATTAAGATATTACCACATGTAATTAGTATTCTAATCTAGAGGAATATTGTATGACTAAATTATCTAATATCAAAAACGGAAACATAAAATACGCCTTTTATTTATTATTTAATATCTGAGCTTTTAGTACTCTTGTGGTGCTAAATGTTTATGATTCTGTGAGAAGAGTTCTGTGTATTAGTTACAGCATAGGAACAAATATTTTTAATCATATAACTTTTTAATAAACCAAAATGATTGGACATCAACTTCTGGCACACAGAAAATGACATGGTGATGGCATCCTGACCAAAATATATGCAAAGCTGTCTGTGTCTGCCAGCTAACCATGGGCCTTGTCCTTCAGTACCTTTAGTAACTACTCTAGGTCAGTTTGATCAGGCAGCAAGCCAAGGTTAGCAGCATGTCAACTCACCTCAACTGTTTATTTAATTGTGTCTGAAGAAGTATGCATGCACACGAAAGCTCACCTTGAATAAAACTTTGTTATGTTAACTCACATGTAACAGGAGATGGTGTGTTAATTAAAAACAAATAGAAAAAATGATATACAAACATGGAGCAAAATCTGCAAACCATAAGAGAAAAGGCACTGAAGTGTACATTTGGTGCAGGGATGGGTGGGGTGGGAGAAGCCATTAATTTCACTCTGAATTATGATGTGGTATTTGCACACAGGAGGTAGTATCCTGATCCATAAATCAATTGAGCAGAGTCCCTGTACTGAATTCAGTATGTTTGGCTGAAGCCTTAAGTGGTTAATAGGATACAGTCTTCCTGCATTCACATTGCTTTACAAAGGCATAGACACTGAGCAGGGCTTTTCTGGAAAGAGAGGAATCTAAACACAGTCCTAGCTCCATCTCAGTTCAAAATCCCTTTTTAAAAGCTTCAGCCACAACCAATTCATTGCCCTGATTTTTCTGAGCAAATACAGGAGTCTCTTACAAGAAGGCATCAGGAACTGATGAGAAACCAGTTCTGCTGGGCACCCTCAAGGCTCTGGAAGCACATTCATTTCGATCTTAAAGCAGCAGGGATGTCTGCTCTCCCAAGTTGTAGAATTTTACCAATGCATAGCTAGCTGTGTTTATTTACCTTTAGCTCACCCCCTCCGGAATCCTCTTTCCTTAAATATGTAATCACTGTTTACATCCGTAATATGCCACTTTGCAATGTTTAGAAAGATATCTGTTAATCTAGGAAAGGCACTTTCTCGCTTCAGAAATGCCTTCCAGTTTCCAGGTTACAAAACTGAATCTACATTGTTTCTTCTTACAACATCATCAGTTCCAAACTTTAGATTACAAACTGAAAATGCACAGCTGCAAAATGTCTTAGGGAACAGACTTATACATACCGATACTTATGCAAGTACAAACAGAGAGCTCTAAAAGCTTTTAAAAGATAGGAAATGTCCACAATTCTCAAGAACCTTCTCAAATATTGCAATAAGAACCGTACGAAAGGTTTTGTGAAAGACTCTTCTGCCAGGTTTCGTCTTGTTCCCTCTAGCCTTTACTGAAGTTTTTATTGAACTGCAGAAAAAGTTCAGGATATTTGAAAGCCATACCTTTTGATCCAAGGATTTGCAACAGGCGCCCTCAGAGCTGAGATGCAATTCAACTAAAATATTCAACCCAGGCGGCGGACCATGCAGGTGTGGAAAGGAGGAGGGGAAGGGTACTGCTCAGTGACTGTCACTTGGTGGGAAATCCTCCTGCTTCTTCCATTCCACGGCACAGTTAAAAAAAGTAAGATTTCCTTCAATGAACAGAATCCAGGCTGACACCCACAGTAGATCATATGGTAATGATATGTCTCCTGTATTGTAGCCAGAAACTTTATCAGCCCCCTTTCCCCCCAGTTTTTCCTTATTTCTCTTTCACATTTCCTAAGTACTTTTGCAGATCAGCACAGCTGCATGATGTCATCCCCCCCCCCCCAATTTTCTTTCAAAATCACCTATTTAGCTTGAGGGATTTTAAACTGGGTTATTTTCTTTAGTGGAAGAAAAATGCCTGGAGAGTTTCTCCTTTGTGGTGCATGAAATTCAACTAAAGTAGTCTCTTGGAGTTAGTCAAAATAGATTTTTACAGCACGACATAAATGAATAAATGGGGATTAAATATTTTTGCAATGCATAACTTGTCTTTGTCTTTGCAATAGGAATGGTTAGATTGAAATAGGTTGGTGTTTGTAACACATACGTGCTTGTTAATCTCTAAGATGAGTGTAAGACTGCAGCTTGTATTTTATTATCCCATGGTTTAATTGATTAGTTTAATGTCTCATCAAAAATGTTTTACATGGGATCTTTTCAAAACATACTGAAGAAGTGTAGAATAGAAACATGAACTAATTTGTAAACAAGCAAAGGATTTTAAAAGGAACAGACTAGCAACCATGAATGAAAATTGCCCATTTCCCCCCTTGCTCCATAAATACAACATTGGTGTCTCTTATGTTCTTACCCATTTTTTACTTGATCCATAATGCTATGGATCATAAAGATGGTGTTCAGGTATCATCTACAGTACTTAGCAGTCTGCAGTCCTATCCACACTTCTGGAGTAAGCCCACTGAAACAGGCTAGCTTTTTTTCTTGAGTAAACATGCAAGTGCCACCTGAGCAAATGTCAGTTCCTTTGTCTTTCTTGGATAAAATGTGTGGGTTTGTGTCTAAACTTGCACTGTTCTCCCTCCCCTCAGGCTCAAACCAGGTGCAACTACAGAGCGTACAAATGGTTTCTTAGGAGAAGGGGAGGGTGCTAATGCTAAACTTATAACAAACTTTGAAATGTTACCCAGTTTATTTTCCTCACTGGAATCCTACAGACATTTTACAAAATAAACATTAAGTTCCTTCCCATCCCCCCTGACAAACAGAGAGGTCTCAGAACAATTCAAATTTTGGCATTACAGATTGCAGCAAAGAGTTATAATCAAGGAGTTTGCGTGAAAGAAAGACTGCTACCTCTGGGAACCTTTCAGAAGCATTGTGAGAAACACTTATCCATTAAGTCAAAGGAGTTGTACAGAGCTGATAGTCTGCTTTGTACTACTTAATGAGCAGAATAATTGGCAGAGCTTTCAGATGAGACATCATGGTACATATGATTGCTCATGCTCCATGTTTTTCAAGTATCTAGCAGAAATTAAGCCTTTTTAAGAGGTGTCACTGTTAGGTTCACTGTATAATAACTTATTAACAATTTCAGGTATTCAGATCCACATCACTTACTTTATGTGCTGCTTGGATATCTTTGAAACAAGAATGTTGATAGAGGGAAGGTCAGACAGTAGGTCAGTTTGAACTTCTTCTCTTGTCCCTTTTGCTTCAAAGTACTTTAATATCCTTCACTCAGATTCTTAAACAGATAGCTAAAACAACTATGGCCCCATTCACACGAAGAAGTTGCCACGCTAAAGACATGAATGCCAGGCGGATTTTTGGTGCGCGATCACACCGCAAGTGGGAAGCGTAGCGCACCCGTGGCCAACCTGTGGCATCCCACTGAAGATGCACAATAAAAAAGTACCTTGGAAAGTGCACTAGTATCTAGAAAACGCGGGGTAGGGGCTGGCATCTGATCATGGGAGCACTAGTATCCCGTGGCATCCGGCGTCTGTCCACGTCCCGTCGCAAACCGGATGTTTTTCTTTCTATTCTTTTTTGCATCTCCCTAAGGGGAGTTTTTTTATTGGTTTTTTTACAACACTACAAACTACAACTGAAAATAAGGGAAGGGAAACTACCTCTAATGAGAAAGAAAAGAAACCCATTAATTACTAAAACCCCAAGAGTAGGAGATCAATACATCAGCTTATTTCAATATTATTCTAAAATGCTAGTAATACATTGAACCTAGTGGGTTATGCTAAGTTATTTATCTTTTAACCATCCATTTATCTATTAAATGAAACCATCAGAGCATCCCAAAGTTACTTCTAAATTTTCAGGCATAATTCAGAGTCCTTCAGCCTTTATTTTCTCTTCTCTTTTCTTATCCTCAATTTATATGGACTTTTGGGGGTTGCCACCCCCTTTTCAAAGAGAGAGTCCTCGTCAGAAGACACTGAGCCTAACTCGCCATCCAATTTGCTTTCTTCTTCTTCCTTCTTGTCCTCCGCTGGTTCCCCTAGCTGTGTTGTTAGAAACTCGTGTGCTTTAAGAACAGAGTCAATCTTTTCTTTTTTATCGTGAAGCTTGAAAATGACGCCTTCTGGAATTAACCATCTGTAACTGATGCCATTTGTTTGTAAGAAAAGGATTAAGTCTTTATATTTCTTTCTCTTCTGTCTTACTTCAAATAGAATGTCTTTTAAAATCCTAATATTGTTGTCCCCGATTTTCAAGGGTGTTCCTGTAGTTGCTTTCAAAATAGAATCTCTTACATGTCTCTTCGAGAATCTGACTACTATTTCCCCAGGCAGATTATTTTTCTTGATATATAAGGAATAGAACCTGTAGACCACATCCATCTCACTGTACAGATATTCTGCTGTCAAATCTGTCAATGGGGCTATTGCATCACTCAGCAGTTGCTTCAGATTCTCTCCTTTGATTTCCGGGACCCCTTGGAACTGTAGGACCAAATTTGCTTTCTCCATTTGCAGCTGCAAAAGTTGTGACTCTTCAGTAGCTTGTTTCATTTCCAGCTTTTGCACCTTTTTCTTGACTTTTGTAGTATTGGCATCCATTTCTTTCATCTTCCCTGCCATTTGCTCCATTGCATTTAAAGATTTAGTCAATTGTAGCAGCTGTGAAGCCAAACTCTGACCAATTGTTGACAATTGTTGCTTGATATTAGTCATCTCCTCCAACAGAGGGCGCAAGGAATCTGCCAACAGTTTAGAAAGCTCAGTAGTCTCTTCCGTTCGAGGACTGCCCACTAGTTTCACTTTCAACAGTTTGTCTTTATCTGGTTTCTTCCCCGCCATCATTTTGGATTATTTACTTTTCTTAAAGTTGCTAAAGTCTCTGATGTTCGCCCATACACTTATCTGCGCTCTGGTAAGTCTCTTAAAACAGATTTAGCCGCTTATTTTTCTGCTCCTCCCTCTTTATTTCCGTGGTTTTGTTTATGCGTTTGGGAGGGGCTCCCCCGCTCGATTTCCGTAGCTCTTTAGGGGGGGCAGCTTTCTTTTTAAATCTTCATGCTCACTTCAACCCGACTCACAGTTAGTTGTTGGCCAACCGGCCTTGCTCAGCATTGTTGTTGTTTTTTGCCCGATCTCTGACCCTTGTCCCGGTCAGCAGCATTCGTACCATGTGGTCACTCAGCGGCAGGACCTTTGGGGTGGAGGAGCGCCTCAATCCTCTGGCATCGCTCTGGCAAAGAGGTCGCCCCTCAAAAGCCCCTGGCTAGGAGCCTTTTACCAAGGCTCCAGGGGGTCGCGACCCATCGCAACCCCTCCTACATGCTGGTGTTCAGTTTGCATCCCTGGGATGTCCGGGAGATGCGTCTGCCTGCGTGTTGCCATAAACCAGAAGCCACAAACTGGATGTTTATTGTAAGCGCATGCACACAAACACGTAACTGAAAGCAGTGCTGTTCCGTGGAACTGCGCATGCACACGAATGTGAAACGCTTGCTGTGCTGCTTCTTTACCACACTCCAGCATTGCCATGTAATCTCCAGCTAACAGCCTAAGCTCGAAGACTCGGGGGACCGTGTGATCGGGCTACCGTGCTTTATTTTGCTCCGGGGCGAACAGCCACACTCCCCCCCACCCCGTTATCTGCCCCTTGTGACTGGGGCCTATGCTGCTTATGCAGGTTACTCTTTGTTTAATAGGATGTTTCTTTTTGCCCCAGAAAAAGATACTAATTTGTTTTCCCCATGGATCTTGAAATGGTTAAGCTTGGAAAATGTAAACTCTTCATGTTGGGAAGGCCAATTTGAGGTGGAGCAACCTAATCTTTGGATAAATAATTATTCAAAATAGAAGGACTGCCACTTTCTCATGTGCTTAGGGTTGCAAGGCAGTGCCAGCAACTGGCAGAAAAAAACCTGGAAGTGAAATAGGTAGCTCTAGGAATCACCAGAAACTCTATGGTAAAACCCACACTTCCTAGGGCTACTCTTTGTCACTTCAGGTTTTTCACCAGAAGTAACATGATGCCACAGCCAGCGTCATTTAAAACAAAAAAACAAACAAAAACCCTGTTGTCACTCAGAGTGGTGGCAGGCAACAGGAGTGGAAGCCTGGCAGCCCTGCCTGTTCGCTGCTTTGCAGAACCTCTGATATTATTCTTACAAAGTTTCTTCTTTCCTATGATGAACACATTCCCTCTGGAATACAGTTACTGATTTCTCTTGTGGTGCAGTAGATCATTTAAAAAAAACACCCAATTTTTTGTTTTTCACTTGATTAACATTACATGATAAATTGTATTGGATCATTAATCCCGTTTTATGTAGACCTCAGATTATGAGATAGGAAATTCAAAGAGTCATAAAAGTATACATATAAAGACTCCTTGGTTTACCTTAATTCTCGCATGTCAAATTCCACGTTTGGAAATTCTCTGACCCTTTAAAAAACATATAAATAATCATTTGCAACCTTTTGACAAGACCTAAATTCAGCAATATGGTCTGGCGGTGCAACATCGAGGCATCTGAATTTAAAATAATATGTTTGTGCTCTATGTAGGCACCTTCAAGTGACAACTGACTTATTGCGACCCTAGCAAGGAGCTTTCAAGGCAAGTGAGAGAGGTGGTTTGCCACTGACTTCCTCTCCAGAGGCTTCCAGCTTCCAAAATCTGACAAAATCATGCTATATCATACCATTCCACAATTTTAAAATAATGGAATAAGTTAAACTTGGTGCAGTTTGACTCTTGCTTGAGCTAATTTCATACTTTTCCCTGATTCCAAGAAGAACAGTAAGCATTCTAATACATTTAGGAACCTACAAGAAAGCTTAATGTAAAGGCCAACTGAGCCCGCACGCGGGGAGGGCGGGGTATAAATGGAATTAAATAAATAAATAATAAATAAATAATATATGAACCAGGTCATCTAAAAGCACCACTGGGACATGGAATGGGCCTATGGAGCTATCAGAAACAAATGAAGAAACAAGGAGGGGAACAAAAACTTATTCTCCCAAAATGAATTAAGAACCAACAAGGTTAATTGTATACAAAATAAGGAGCCCAATATTAATTTCAATAACACATGAATATATAAATAATGCAAATTATACAAAAATACATATATTTATTACAAATTGGTTTAAATACTATGATACTTATTCAATAGTTATTGAGGCTATATTTGGGCCTATAATTGTTTTTAAACCAATTTGTAATTAATACATATCTCTCCTATATTATAAAAGGAATTTGGAGTGGCAAGATTCCATTCACTCCCTCAGCCATTGGCCCGTCAGCTGCCATTCAAGACTACTTGCGTGCCATTGGCCGGGTGCTGGGTCTGCTGCTTGTCCCCGCCCACTCCCCCATCAGCCACTCTGCCCTGTCAGAATTCCTGGCAAATGGCTTTGTCTCTTTGACAAAGACGCTTCTCCTGCTTGCCTCCTGTGTGGGACTTAACTTTTCTCTCAGTGGCTGTTGGTAGGTGTAACGAAATGGTAGTTACCTGTGTTTGTAAGATGGCTGCCATCTGTGGATGCCTGTTTAAAATGTTCCCCCATAAGGTTTAATTGAGCTGTAGTTCCAGAGAGGTATCACTCACTGGGTTGAATGGGGCTTCCTCGTCTGCTGGACTACAGGGACTGTCCCAACACGCAGGGCAGCATCAATATAGACTGCAGCCCACCCAGGGAGGAGGCCGTCTTCGTTCTACAGGAGGTTAGGAAAGGCTCCTGCTGCCTGTGCTGACCAGGCTGTCCAGGCCATAAGCCAGAGATGTGGGGGAACCCTGCTCTCTTGGGCCAGAGAGAGAGAGGCTAGAGCAGAGAGCCAGAGGGCGGTGTGTAAGGAAAGAGGATGGCATTTAACCCCTGTGGATTTATGCTGTGTTGCTTCATAGTGCGTGCTTACTCCTAGGCTGATTTCGCACTAGAGCTGCCTCGATGTTGCGCGGCCGTTTGCCCCGATACTATTAGTTAGTTTCACACCCGAAGCCGCGGGGCTGCATTTGACCCATGGCTTCGCCCGATTTCCTCCGCAGTTTCGTGATCCTCAAAAACAGGATCACAAATGTGAAGGAAATCGGGCGAAGCCGTGAGTCAAAATGCAGCCCCACAGCTTCGGGTGTGAAATTGACCAATAGTATCAGGGCAAATGGCGGTGCAACATCGAGGCAGCTCTAGTGCGAAATCAGCCATACAGTGTGTGTGCACCCCATAACTGTGTAAATAGTTAGATAAATTCTTTTATTTGGGCTAATAATCTGTGTTGTGCTCTGACCACATAGTCTCCCCCGCTCTGCACAATAACAAAGGGAGGGGGTAACCCAAGGAGGCAAGGAAAGTCCAGACCCTTAGGTTGCCAACTTTCCAGGGATCCCCCAAAGATTGGCGATTCCATCTCCAAATACAGAGATTTGGCCAGAGGGGTCTCACTGTCCGTCTAAAAAGGCAGTGACAATTCAGTGAGTCGTGGCAGTGAATTTAAGGAGTGAGATATGTGCACGGGATGAGGATGGGAGACAAACAGCTGAGTGGCAAACTGGAGCCCGTTTCACCACGGTAGGCAACCAAGCTTGGTTCAGACAAAGGAAGGAAACCCTTTGCAGGCCTTTGTGAGGAATTAATTGGGGCCAGTACTGAGTCTAGGGTTGCCAGCTCCAGGTAGGGAGATTCCTGGAGATATTCTGGAAGAGTCTATGGAAGCCAGGGTTTGGGGAGGGGAGAGGCCTCAGCTGAACAGAATGCCATACAGCCCACCTTCTAAAGCAGTTATTTTCTCTGGGGGGGGAGAGACCTGTTGTCTGGAGTTCAGTTGTGATACCTGGTGATCTTCAGGCTCCACCTGGAGGTTGGCTGCCTTAGGCATAGCGGTCAGTGCTTCAGAGCAAGTTCTGCTAGATCCAGGTTATTGCTGTAGAAGCTGAGTGGGTGATTTTGGACCAGTCACAAACTTTCAGCCTAACCTACCTCACGGGGTTGTTGTGCAAGTCAAAAGTTGGAGAGGAGAATGATGTAAGCTGCTTTGATCCCCATTGCAGAGAAAGACTTATTTCCTCCTGGGAAACCATTGTTGCCAATCTCCAGATAAGGGCTGGAGATCACTCAGAATTACAACTGCTTTCCAGATGGCAGAGATCAGTTCCCCTGGAGAAAATGGTGGACTCTGTGGCAGTTAGGGCTTCAGAGCACGGAAAATGGTGGACTTTGGCAGTCAGGGCTTCAGAGCACGGGAGAGGCTGCAGGTGTGTGTGGGGGGGAATGGAAATGGAAATGGAAAGCTGTTAGTAAATGTGTATGCCCCAAACACAGGCCAAGCCAAATTTTTTCAGGAACTTAGGAGAACTATAACTAATTTAGAAGCCGATGAAATCTGTTTATTAGGAGATTTGAACGCAGTATATGATAAAGTTTATGATAGAAGGAATTGGGCAGGAGGACATGGGAAAGGAGGAGAACTCCCCAGGGCATTTTTAGATCTAATAGATGAGCTCAATATTATAGACGTATGGAGATTGAGAAACCCCGAGAAATGTGATTACACCTTTTACTCAGCTCGTCATAGATCGTGGTCGAGACTGGACATGATTTGGTTAAGTGTGACAACGTTGAGCGAATTGGAAGAGGTAGAGATGCTACCAATGTCTTACGCAGATCATAAACCAATGATGATAACTATAGGAAGTAAGAACAGGCCAATAAGGTGGAGACTTAATACTTTTTTGCTGAAAGATCCGAAATTTGTGGAAAAAACTAAAAAAGTAATAGAGGAATTTTTTCAAATTAATATTCAACCAGAAATTAAAATAACAACTGTCTGGGATGCTTTCAAGGCGTATATTAGAGGTATTTTTATAAAGGAAGCAATTAACAGAAGGAAAAGATTAAACCATAAGTTACAGGATTTAAAACAGAAATTGAGAGAAGAAGAAGATAAATTGAAATTAAATCCAACTTCGATAATAGCCAGGATGGAACAAAAAAAGTTCCAGCACGAGATAAACTGCCTCTTAAACGAAGAATTAGCTAAAAAAATTCTATATACCAGACAGAATTTCTTTCAACACGCTAATAAGACATCTAGATGGTTGGCGTACAAGCTGAAACAAGAAGAAAAAAGAAGATATATAAAGACTTTAAAGAATGAACAGGGTGCGGAAATGAGTGATTTAAAAGGGCTTAGACAAATTGTGCAAAATTTTTATGCTCAATTGTACACTAAGGAAGAGGTCGAACCAAATAGAATAGAAAGCTATTTGAAGAATAACCCAAATATTAAGAAGATAACTGAACAACAGAAAAAAGAATTAGAACAGCCTATCGCTATGGTGGAAGTAGTTCAGGCAATTAAGAAGCAAAAAAAGAATAAGGCCCCTGGACCGGACGGGTTGCCGGCAGAATTCTATGTTGTCTTTGAGGAGGAAACCAGTCTGGTGCTGAAAAAGGTGATGGCAGCAGGAACGATTGAAACACCAGATTCCTGGAGCTCAGCTTGTATATCATTAATACACAAAAAATATACGGATGGTAGAGAAGTGAGAAATTATCGACCTATTTCGCTGCTCAACGCCGATTATAAAATCTACGCATCAATTTTGGCGCAACGATTACGACAGGTTCTAGACAAACTGATACATTCGGATCAGTCTGGTTTTTTACCTAAAAGGCAACTCAGATACAATGTACGGACGATATTAAATGTATTGGAGTATGGAGAACAGAATCCAGATAAACAGCTGGCCATTATTTTTCTCGACGCCGAGAAGGCGTTTGACAATATTAGTTGGACTTACATGATGAAGAACTTGAAAGAGATAGGCTGTGGAGAGAATTTTTGTAATAGAATAGGAGCAATCTACAAAAAACAAGAAGCAAAAATTATAATTAATACCGATATGTCGGACAGGATAGAAATAGGGAAAAGAACCCGACAAGGCTGCCCTCTTTCACCTCTGTTATTTATTTTAGTAATTGAAGGGCTATGTGAGACCATTAGAAACCAGAACGATGTAAAAGGAATCAGAGTGAAAGGGCAGGAATATAAATTGCAGGTTTATGCCGACGATATGGCAATAATTCTGATAGACCCAACAGAATCTATATTACCCCTAATGAACATAATAGAAACTTTTGGTCACTTAGCAGGCTTCAGAATTAATAAGGGGAAAACTAAAGTGATAACAAAGAATTGTAGGGAGAAGATTAGTCGAAATATAGAGGAAGTGTCTAACTTTAAGGTGGTAAAAAATACAACCTACCTGGGGATACATATAACTAATAGAACTAGCAGTTTAATTAAGGACAATTATGAAGTATTACTGGACAGCATTAAAAAAGATTTAGAGAAATGGGCTATCCTGCAACTTTCATTGATGGGCAGGGCAGCTACAATTAAAATGTCTATACTGCCAAAGGTGCTTTTCCTGTTTCAAACTATACCAGTCATTCGAAATATGAACTATTTCCAAAGGTTGGACAGGTTGGTTAGAGAGTTCATTTGGCAAAAGAAAAAACCAAGGATTAGGCTAAAGACTCTACAGGAAAAGAAACAGAACGGGGGGTTAGCGATACCTAACTGGAAAATCTATTATCAAGCGGCTGCCCTAACTTGGCTGAGAGAATGGGTTATTCTGAAAAATATGAGAACATTAGCCCTAGAAGGCTTTGATTTGAGAGTAGGCTGGCACGCTATTTTATGGGACAAAAAATACGATACATATGCATGTATTAAAGGTCATTTGATTAGGGCCAGTCTACTTAAAATATGGAAGCAGATCAAAACAATATTTTATGAAAAATTGCCTAGATGGATAGCCCCCTTAGAGGCCATTGTGTTACCGAACTTAATGTCAGAGGTTCGGGCCACAACATACGAAGTCCTACTAAATAATGATAATCAACTGAAATCACAAGAAGATTTGGGTAACCAA